>NC_090732.1:141370832-141670832 GCF_036898095.1 Palaemon carinicauda | reverse complement strand
TGACTCGACGAAGCTGCCCGTCCGAAACGGCGACTCCCCACACTGGTCGGGTAGAGTCGTCTATTTTGCGGCCTTACGCCTATCCGACGGGGACCTTGGGACATTCCCAGGATCAATCGGTGGCTGGCAGAGGCCCTTCTAGGAGGACTGTCTCTGTTATGCCATAGCTGCTCCTCCTGAGTTTCTTCCTCGGGGACCCTGATGTCCTCCTTCCATTTCGCGAACTGGAACAGGACCTGGAAGAGATCGCCTTCTCCTGGAACCGCCGACGGTGAGTCTTCCTTCTCTAGGATGCCTTCAGCTGCGGAGGTACCTGAAAAACATGCCCAAGAATCGGGCGAAGAGACAGGGACATTTTACTCCACAAGGGATAAACAGACGAGACGTGACCCTTAAGCACCAGGGCACCGTCTCTAAGACCCCCACTAACCTCACCTTCAGGCCCCCCATATGCCTGGAAAGAATCTGCTACCCCACTATCATGAAGAACAGACTCCTGGGGAAGAGCCCCTGGCTTCTTCCCCTCAACAGACTTACCTCGTCCCCTACTCTGGGTAGGGGAAGGTGGTAGGGAAACTCTAACTGATGTTCCTCCTGTAGACGTCAAGGGCGAAGAGGTGCTAGCCTTCTGGGCGACCTCTTGGAAGACTTCTTATCCTTGGTACCTAAACGTACCCACTGTACTTCTGCCCCTGCACAACAAGCACAAGACTAACAATCACAAGGGAAAGCACAAAGAATATACTGTAAAAAACCCAAAGCACAAGCAAAAGCACTTAGCACGAGGGAGAGCACAACTGGCCATGCGAAAACCACACGGAACACGAAACGGGGTCACAATGGTCGAACTTTGATAAGAAGAGCGTCGAGATGTTATCACGACGCGACCAGAAAACTTACTGGAGATCACAGGTGGCCTACTGCGGGGTTCCCCTCAGGGCACCTATCCTTCCGGTAGGTCTACCATTACAGAAGAGGAGTAGGGTAAACTACACAAAACTCTGGTCGTTAGAGAGGAGGTTCCAGGTAACTCCTAAGAAAGTGTTTCGAGGTAAGTCTCTGTGTCGGAACAAAGCCCACATTAATATCACAAAGCATTAAATTTAAGAAGTAATGGTACATAAAGATAATTCATTTGCATAAAGCAATTTTTCAAATTTTATTAAGCAGCCATATTTTTGGAAAACGGTACAATAATTTTACAAGGCGCTACAACCCATCTGTCTCAAGCACCCATTACAAAAATAATAAAATTACTCCACAAGCTTCTATTCTACAAAACTATGATTTCAATTTTGATTAGGTAGTAATTGTAGAATTAAAAGTTTACAATTACATTTTTGTGCAATATTTAGTACTGAAGACCAAGAATACATGAAGCGCATCGCTGTTTATCATTAGGATAACTTAAGTCTCTGATATTTTTCAATTCACCACAGATCTATTTCTTTGGGGGGGGGGGGGGGGAATAAGTGACTAGTATTAGCCTATTTACAAGCAGAATTGTGATAATTTTAATGTCAAATTTCATTTGCCATGTGTCAAAAAAATACTTATCACAATGAAAGCAATACCAATTGGACATTATTTAAAAATAATACACTAAAATTGGTCCCCAAAATGGCTGTGACATTTAGCAGCTTTGTCTTCATCCATGCTTGTGTCCATTTAAGGTATTAGTATATTAAATTGGAATTTTTTTTTTTTTAAATAAATTTAATCAAGCACGTGAACAATTATCAGGTCAATTCTTTTTATTGAATGAAGGATATTTTTGAAACAAGGTAGTGATTCAGATTGTATGAGAATGTATGGATCTTAACAGAAAGGTATGCTCATTGTTGTCATTAATGTATACTATTTGGTGATTACTTTTCTCTAATTTCATGTAGGTTCGCAAACCAACAATATACTTACGTTTCTGAAAAAAAAGTTTTGTTTTTAAAGTCGACTTCTTCATCAGCAACAAACTATATTTAACGAAGACTTTCCTTAATTTCTTTCCAAAAAGTATATAAGTGCAGTTATATCTATACAAGTATGAAGAGCTGGATTCCTAATCATTGCTAAACTTGGTAAATTTACTCAGTTACCAATTCTCCAAGTCATAAATATAATTCAGTATAATCGCTACTAAAAATAGTAAATTTCTCAACTTACAAATTAATTAAAATCACATTAAAATATCACATACATTCAAAGTTCCTTATGAAACTAGGATACTGTATGTTTCAGGCGTCTATACCATATCTATTTTCTTTTTAAATTGATCTGTCGGTACTAAAAAGTTTAATTCCTTTTCTTTCATGAAGGTAATGGACTCTTAGCTATATGAGACTACACAACCCATTATAATAATTCATTAACCCTTAACTTTTATTTGTACTTTATTATTCATAAAAGAAAACTGAAGTGAATTATTTTGTTTGGAGAGTTTGGAATTGAACAAGGTTAGATGAAGGATTTTATCTAGTATATTTTGAATGGCTTTTCAAGATGCCTAATTTTTGCTCAATTTCACTAATTAGCTCTTGTATTAACGACTTTTATTTTTCATAGTTTTTGAAAAACTAACCGACTAGAAATTATTCTGAAAATTACAGTAGTTTAGAAAAATGTTGGTGGGCTCAGGTTACTATAAATTGTATCGTTATTTGTCAATCATTATTAGATAGTTAATGAAATTTTCAAATCTCATTACTGTTAGGGTAAATTCAAAGCTCATGACATTTGGAACTTCAAGTTCATAATATAGGAGTTAGGATGCTCAAAATGTAGATTTAGCAGTTTTTCTACTAAGGCAATAAAGAGAATAGATGGAAATAATTTCTAAACTGTTAGTATTGGACCCATCAAAAAATTGAATACAAAAGGAGGAACAAGCCAAATATCTATATGAGATTGCTCAATGTGTTTGGTGGCAGATTTAAGTTTCAGTTTACAGTTCACACATGATACTGATGACAATAGAAGTTTAGGATTCAGAGAGCCAATATTTTCTGCAAGAGCTCCTATAAATTCTATCTCATCTCCTAATTGCAATCCTAGCACAAACTCCTTATAATCATTATCAGCAATAATCTTTATTGAAGTTGTGCTAGTACCAAACTTCCAAGATGATGAAGATGAACTCATTGCTAAAGTTAGTTCAAATTTGTATTCATTCCAGTTATCAAGTACACATAGATCAGATCCCACAGCACTTTGAATCACATTACAATGATCAACCTGGCCACCAACAGTTTTACCTGAAGGGCATGGCTTTAATTGTTCACCTACATAACACCTTAGAGGCTTTTCTATTATTTCCGGCATTAAATTTAAGACACTCTGTGGAAGATTCCATATGCTAACAATCTCAACCTGAGTAACAGAACCTTGCCATTTTACAAATGTCCCTTGTAGGGGTAAACATCTGTGGGCAGTGGCAGCACCTGTATCTTTGGAGGGCCAACATACATTTTTGTAATTTTCCCAAAGTAAGTTTGAATGTTGCAACAAAGGTATCCTTTGCATCATACTCGACTGAAATATATATATTAAAACACCACACCCTATAAATACTTTAAACATTAGTATCAAGCTAGGCCACCAGTTTTTAAGGATTAAAGTTAATGCTACACATATAATGAGAATCAACACAGCTGTATAAAGCTCAAAACCTATATGCAAACATAGACTAGCAACAAGCAATCCTGGGATTGCAGTTAAAATAAAAGGCGTGAAAAATGGTAGCATGACTAGAGTTGACCATGTGACAATTGGGATTACCAAGTTACTTGAAGATGTCACAAGCTGAGTTGCCATGATTGCTAAATGACACCACATAAGACTCACCAAATGAGGGAGAAGGAATGCCAAGCCATGTTTTAAAAATACAGTTAAACAACAGGAACACCAAACCAAATGTAATACTGATGCAAAACCCAAATTCAGTTTTACATTATGCCATACATAAACATGATGAGCAACAAAAAGATCCTCTAACCCAGTCCCTGTGACAATGGGAAGCAGCCAGACACTAAGCTTGTTACACATTTCAGGAGCTACTGCAAACATGTGAATAAAAAGTGAAATAAACTGCCATATACTCAGCTCTTCAGGTACGAGAAAAAACGTTAGAGCTGCAACAAGATAAAGTACTGGTAAAAAGTTGATAAGTAGGTTTGATGAAGTAAGAGGCACAGCACATAAATAAAACACAAGAGCTAAAAAAGTGATAGCATACGGTTTCCAACATCTAGATTTAAACTTATTTTCTATTTGTGTTGTGTTGAGATCAGGACAATAGTGAGAAAAGACTACTGACCACATACGGAATGAATCGAAACGTTTTCTGATAAGCAGCATGTGTGCAGAGGAAATAATCATAACTATCAGGGCAACACAAGCAACAGAAACAGGCAGAACAACATTTACTTGTGCTCCTCCTGTAAGAGCTATCAAGGCAAACATCAGGCTTAACACTGCGAGTATGTTAACTGGGCTATTTAACTTTAACGTGTGCACGAAAAAATTTGTTAATACAACACCCAAAAAGTGTAAACAGCTTTGATAGACATCTGTAATTAATCTATGGGGTAAATATAGAATCTTCTGCATCTGAGACTGTTCTAGAGTTTCCATAGGAGTTATGTAATGGTGAAGAGGTGGAACACGACCCTCACAATATAATACTGATGCAGATACCAAGTGATCTTCTGTAAACCGCTCACCTCCATATCGTTTCTCAAGGTTCCGGCCATTCTCAAATTGTGTGGTTTCCGACTGCAAAAGAAAAAATCTACACTGCAGTATATAATTATATGTTTTTGGCATTAAAACAGGTATTGATGAAGAATTATTAAAATTTATACAAAATTCCTATCAAATATTTTTTTATGTGGGAATACCTTTGTATTTCCAATCCAGCTGAACAACTGAAAATATCACATGGTCCATTAAGCCAAATATTTTCAAACATATTTTGAACACTTGCATATGATGAACTATAAAATGCTATGCATTACCTAAATAAATTCACTTACGTAAAAAAAATTAAGTATTTTGTGTTTTTCCTAACTATACAAACCTGACATCTAGAGTAGGATTTCCGCGAAGCTGAAACAGCCGTTAGACTTATAACAAGGTAAACAATGTTTGCCTACTGGATGGGAGGTGCATCCCACCCAGCAAACTGTTTAGCAAACCTCACTTTGACCTTTAACTAAGACTTGCAGGGGTGGTAGAGGCAGGCATAGAAATTGACAGGTCTCAGGTTTGTATAGTTAGAAAAATAAAATTACTTTAAAAATTTGTGATTTGTCCCTACACGTAATACAAACCATTGACGTTTAATAGGAGATTCATCAATAAGAGCAAGTAACCATGGTTGATTAACTAAAGCAGGAAATTTCATTGTACTATGGAAGTGCAGAGAAGTGAGTCATGACTTGCATCAACCTTCTGACTACCTGAGCATGAAGGTACTGCAAGTATTAGGCTAGGTCCATACTAAAATCTAGTAGATTATCACAATGTATGAGGCATTATGCTGCAGCAGGCGAGTGACCCAGCCCTATTGTGATCTGAGAAGGTTCGAATCAGAGATACACCAACTCGGGTCTTTCTTTTGCTCTGATCCCACTGAAATGCATGTGCTGGGAGGATCTCTACTTTAAGACCAATAGGTTTTCAGTTACCACTGAAGTGACCGCACACGAAGAACTGTTGGGCACCACAGATGTACTAAGGCGGCTAGGTGACCCAGCAGGCGCTACTACAGGTAAGCTTGTGGTGTGGTTTGTGCCAGGAACTTGCAAGCCCATTGCAATGGAAAGATTTTCCCTTGTAGGGTGTTTATTCTCATGGTATACAGCACTGTAATGTTCATTGGCTACTTTCCATTTGGTGGGTTAGAATAGATTTTATCTATGGTAAGAAGCTTTTCTAGAAGAATATTCCAAAATTAAACCACTGATCTCTAGTCTTAGGTAGTGCCATTTTCTCTGTACTATGCCTTCCAGATTCCTGGGTTAGTGAAAAAGTCTTAAGAATTTTGGTGATTAATCTATTCTGAAGTAGTTCTAATTCTTTCATTCTGCCCTGTTTTGAGTATTTTTCTCCTGTCCTGTCTTCAGCTGTTGAATCTCGTCTTATTTTGTTGGACGGAAACTTGTGGTCTATTAAAATTCTTATTTCTGATCTACTGTAGATATTAATCTCTGGCACTGTCGTTCAGTTAGTTTGTAATCCATGTTGCATAGGATTTTTCATAATTCTGACCATCCTTTGCATTCAAATCATCCTAGAGAGTACCATCTTGTTCGTAAAACTAGATATGAAGTTTATTCTAATCATCATGCCTTCTCCATCATAAGACTCAATACTAAACAGTATTCTAGAAGTTTTATTCCACATGTGACCAAATTGTGAAATGATCTTCCTAATCAGGTAGTTGAATCGGAGGAAATTCAAAAGTTCAAACTTGTAGCGAATGATTTTATATTGACTAGTTGACCTGTCTCTTTTTATAGTTTATATACGATAAATCTAATTTAATCTTGTTAATGATCCTGAAATTTTCATTTAGATTGTTATTACTTCTCTCTTGTAATTTATTTCCTTGTTTCCTTTCCTCACTGGGCTATTTTTCCCTGTTGGAGCTCTTGGGCTTATAGCATCCTGCTTTCCACCTAGGGTTGTAGCTTAGCTAGTAATAATAATAATCATAACACTGACCTTCCTTAAGGAAAAGGAAACTCTCATAATCCATTCCATACCTACTACACAGTAGATTGTATAGTTTGAGATTATCTAAATGCATAGCTAAGCCAGGACTCTGAAAAATCAAGCTTAATGAAAAATAGTGTCCAATATTAATATCCAGATCAGGAACAAAAAATAATTCAAGACGAAATTCAGCTGCTGGATTAGAATAGCATACAATACAACTATGAAACAATATATTTGACTGGATCCTCCTATTCACTAGATCTCTAATATTTCACAGTAAATTTAAGGAAAATTATTTTGAGAAAGGAATTTTGCTTAAAACTCCAGAATATTAGGATTCCATTGATTTGCAAAACCTCATTACAAATTAGCTTCAACTGGCTCCATTAAAAATGATATTTTTATTATAAAATAAATTTTTAAATATACCTACCTGGTTTCGACGCGGCACGACAGAAATTCAAAATTCGTGGCGATCGCCGTCATGACAGTAGGTGGTCATACAGTCTCTGTTTTCAGAGGGATGGAGGGAGGGCCCTTTTATATATGTAACTACCAATTAAGTATATTTAAAAATTTATTTTATAATAAAAATACCATTTTCAAATATGTAACTTCCCTGGTAGTTACATATATATAGCTGATTCACACAGTTGGAGGTGGGTTGAAAACCTCATCCCATTGGGAATTCGTATAATTATTAATAACTACAATAGTAGTACTAACAATCTGGTTCTAACCTGATAAGGAAGCTGGCTTCACAATGATACTGACTCATTTCACCTGCATTCCTTAAGAGACTCAGGGATCCATTCAGGGGGCTGAAAGGTCTCTTGGGGCTGCCACAAGGTCTTCGACCTTAGCGTGGCTAGACCACCATCTTTGTAAACCTGGCATAGCCAAGGATACTGATTCTGGCGTTACAACCTGATAAGGAAGCTGGCTTCACGATACTGCCTCATTTTGCCTGCGTTCCTTTAGAGACTCGGCGATCCACTCAGGGGGCTGAAAAGTCTCTTGGGGCTGCCACAAGGTCCTCAACCTTAGCGTGGCTAGACCACCACCCTTGCAAACCTGGCATAGCCAAGGATACTGGTTCTGACCACCTACTCCACATTAAAACTAATTTGATTTGCATCCCAGATTGGCGGAAGGCTGCGGCAACGTTCCAGACAATCTGTAAACACATTAAAACTAACTTGACTTGCATCCAGACTGACGGAAGGCTGCGACAACCTGTGAACACAAGTACAAGAGAAAAGGCAAAGGTACATATTAAGTTATCGGGACGGCGCAGTAGACCCTTCTCTAATTACGAAGCCGGAGGTAACATACGGACCCAGGGAACAGCAATCCTCATACTGGATCTGGCCATCTTTGAGATAGCAGTCTGTGAAGATTGATTTCCTTCGTCAGAAAGTAGGCTCCAAAATTGACTTCATTTTATTGTGTTTTTAAGCCATAAAAATTGCTACAGCTCTAACCTCATGTGGTTTTACCTTACTCACAATCCTGGAGAGTTTCCCTTGGGGCAAATCCCTGAATCTTTTCAGGACTCTGTCCATGATCTTGATTGGAGGAAAAGCGTACACGTTTAGACCTTCCCAGTTCAGAAGAAAAGCGTCCAGTGCGCTCTATGTCATTTGTGAGGCGAAGAGGTCTATCGAGTGTTGACCCCACAACATCCAAAGGTTGGTGCACAATTTGTGATGTAGGGTCCATTCTGCAGTAAGAACTTGCTTTCTTCTGCTGAGTAGATCCGTCCTGACGTTTTTCTCCCCTTCTATGAAGTGAGTAATCAGGGCTTGGTGAATGGCCACTAGCTCTTTGATATTTATGTGTCACTTCCTCTCAGACTCTATCCACAGATCCTGTTGCAAATCGTATGCGTCAAACAGGGACGAAATCAACCTCTCTAGTTCAGACAGACCAGACACTTGAAGCGCGCCATGTGCACGAACTAAACCGTGTGCTGATTACTGTGAGAGATCGTCAACCGTAGCCGGGTGACCACCAGGGGAAAGTCCTTGTGACATTTCCGGAGTGCCTTGAGCGCGATCTGAACCGATTATCATCCCCAGAAAAATAAAATTCTGTGAGGGTGTTAGTTAAGATTTGGCCAGGTTACCATCAGACCTAACTGTTGCGTTAAGGGCATTATCATTTGAAGAGCCTCCAGACACTTTACTTGTGATTCTGCTCTGAGTGGTCAGTCATCCAGATACAAAGAAAAACCTTACTCCCTTTATGTGAAGTCAGGGAGTCACGTTGAACATCACCCGGGTAAAAAACGTACTTGTACAATGGACTGACGTCCAGAACAGGTTTTCATCCCCCCACGAGCTTTTCGGACCTAGGAAAAGTATGTTTTAAAAACCCCTCCGAGGAGATGTCCTCTACATTTCTATGACTGATTTCGACAGCAAAAGGCTCACTTGTTCTTAAAGAGATGCTGCCTCGTTTCCTGAGTGGACTGTTGTCAACTCTAAAGGTATCGACGACATGGGAGGCATAACACGTCTCACTCTTTGATTCAGTTTGTTGTCTTGAGAATCTGAGAGTTTGACCACCAGTCGCAATCCTCTGAGTTCCCCTTGAAGGGGCTCTCCCACGAAAGAGCTGACGAGTGGGAAGAGCCTCCTTTTGTACCCTTGCTAAAAAGCTAGCTGGGAGGATTTATTTAGTAGTCCTAGAGAAAAAATCTTGCGCAGCCTGTTAATCTCCGAACAAGGGACAAACCTGAAGATAAGAGGGAACAACACATAGGCCTCTTTTTAAGAACTCCTGCCGTGAGAAAGGGCGGAAAGTTCGATGGGGCCATCCCTCTAGGCCTTATCCAGACAGGCAATCGGATACATCTGAGCCTCAGTCTTAGGGTCTGTGGCTTCTGTGAGAGTTCTGAGAGTCCAGTCCGTAAGGCTGAAGACTTCTATTGTCTAAAAGTTTACTTCAGCCGATGGTCCATTTCAGAATTGGACCACATAAACTTCGACTTGCTCATGGTTGACCCGAGTGAGGAAAAGAAAAGGAGGCCTTCCCTAGATCCTTTCTCTTGGACGTCCATTGGTTGAGAGTTGAGAAAACTCTCTTAACCGATCTAGCCAGGACCATATTCTTGAAGGAGGATGTTTTCGGGGTCTTCCCTTCAAAAACTGAGGGTGGGCTCTGAAGAATAGGTTGAGAAAAAAAAGAAAAAATCTTCTGGGTACAGACATTAACACTGTAAGAATTTCTTTTTTTTTTAAATCATCTGACTGTAATGAATCCTGAGATTCGTCTTCTAATTCGGCTAATGGAACATCGATTCCCTGATTCGAATGAGTAGGAGACAAAACCGTGTTATCCTGTCGGTTATTATCTTCCAAAAATAATTCATCTTGTCCTGAAGACATCTCGTGAAGGATATCGTCCAGTTGCGAAGAAGCATCACGTTTATGTACTGTAAGCCTCGAGGGAGAAACAGATTCCAGTGCTTCCAGCATAAGATCATCATGCTGTAAGGGAGCATCAACATCTGTAAACCCATGCGAGGGAAAATCTTGATCGCGTGCGTCCCGCATTCGTTCAGCATGTTGTATGTCAACAGCGTGATGCGAGGGAGCGTTAGCTGCGCGTTCAGAAAATCGCGAAGGAGAGTTAAAAAACTTGTCTATCCTGTTGCGAGGACAAGTCCCGACCATGAGTACATCATGGGTACAGATTGAGATTGGTGTATGTTACCATGAGAGGTATCAGTCTAATGCATGAGTCCCGAATGCCGTGAGTTTGCCACGAGCCGTGAGGAAGTGTTAATATCGCGTCCAGTCACTCGCAAAGAAGAGACAACTGTTTGTCTATAGTGACGTGTGACAAAACCTGACTATGCGTCCAGCATATGTCCAGACTGCCGCATGCGTCTACTTTGCTGAGAGTTTACAGACTGCTGCATGCGTCCAGATTGCCTTAAGCTAACAGCGTGTCGTATGCGTCTGGCATAAGCAATAGTCGCGTGTTCCGCAGATCGCGAAGGCGAGACAATTACTTGTCTATAGTGACATGGGGACAAAACCTGACTGCATGCGACCAGTATATGTCCAGACTGCCGCATGCGTCCAGGTTGCCGTGCGTCCACTTTGCCGTGAGCTTCTGGCATGTGTCCACTTTGCCGTGACTGTTCAGAATGCCGTGAGCTGTGCGTCTACCTTGTCGCTTGCCGCAACGCGAACTGATCGCTGCGAGGGAGCGTTGCTGAGTATCGGAGAAATACGCTGTCCGATAATAACGGAAGACCGTTTTCTTGGTCTATTGCTGTCCGTAGATTCTTTCAGACGCGATTTTTTCTGCCCGAGAATCGTAAGCGGCCAATAGACACGAAATCGACCTCTTTAATTCAGACAAATCAGATACATGATATGCACCGTGTGAGCTAATTGAACGATGTACTGATCGCTGCGAGGTATCGTCAACTGTCGATATTTCCAGCGCGGCTTGATCCCGATCCGTATCTATTGTTGTGAGGGATTGTCAATAGTGTTAGGGTTTATTACGAGACATAAGTCTCTTGAGAGAATTAGGCTAGGTTCTTGAACGTAGTGGTTGGTGCCAACCACGTCGCGGTTTTGCGTCGTCCGACGAAGACGCAGACATTTTAACCTCGCCTTTCCTGTGGCGAGGGGGAGCGATCTGAGGATCGTCAACATGATCACTCGAGGGGACATCCGTTCGCTAAACAAGGTCTGCCATATCCTTTGGCCTTTCAACATTCCTTCTCCCAGGGGTTGGGGAGCATGGAAGAGGTCCCGGGCTGGGATTATGACGGACATGAACGGACGCACCCTCCACTGCACTGACACTGAATACTAGCACTTTTAATTATTTCACATTAGATCTTAATAGACCTTCCCGTTACAAGAGATTATACACTTTCGTCAATGGCTAGAAAGAGAATACAATAGAATACTATATGATTAATATTAGTATTCTCAAAATTGAAATATAAAATAACGATACCAGTAATTGGGAAAACAAAAAAAGATTGTCAAGAGTATTACGTATTGTAGATTGACTGCATTGCGTCATTATATGTGCCATTGAACACTAGCACTTTAAACTATTTCACATTAGATCATAATAGACCTGCCTTTTGCGAGAGATTATCCTCTTTAGCCAAGGGCCAGAATGAAAATACAATAGGATATATGAATAATATTAGTATTCTCAAAAGCGAAATATTTAATAACGATACAAGTATTGTGAAACTAAAATGATCGTTTAATATCTGACATCTCCCTTAGTAAAGCTACAAGCGTAAAATGACTGTACGCTCGAGAAAAAACTCTAATAGAAAATTGACTAAGGGAAATATACTAATGAGGCAAATATATACTTGAAAATAATATATTTCCCTACATTATACACATACTTATGCTTAGTAAGCTAATATTTTAAAAATTTCTTGCAAGAAAAGAAAATAATTCATATAATGCAAGTCATACTAAGCAGATTACGTCACAGGATAATGACGTCATCACGATGGCGGACTGAATTCCTCCAAGGTAATCACATTCCGCTCGGTTAAGAGTTACGTTACAAAATAGACTCACAATGTTTAATGTAGAAAATGTCTTCCTTCCATTATAACTTTTAAGAGTTGTTCGTTAATAAAGTAGGGGGAAAAATTTTTTTGATCCCTCAATGTACGAACAAGGAACGAAAACAAATACATACGTGCTCCCTGCTAATTACAGAGCGGGAATTAAGAGCAGCTCAAAAGCTGGTCTAGCCCAACACCCAAAGTTTAACAGAAGAACCATTACTGGGTCTGAACATATTTGCTTGAAAATCAAGTTCAATTAAACTGTCCAAGTTGGACCAGCAAAAATACTATCCTAAACAACATCTTTGATAGTTGAAATGCAGCGAAAGCTATTACCAATAATCAGACAAAAAAGGTACTTCACCAAATTGTAGAATATTGTAATATATCCACGAAACGAATTCCCGAGATGTTGTCTCGATCAACGACAGAGAATTTCTGAAGATGTTGGGAATGGTTCTGATAACCTACGAGTGATGGCGCTCATGTATGACCACCTACTGTCATGGCAGCGATCGCCACGAATTTTGAATTTTTGTCGTGCCGCGTCGAAACGCGGGATTTAAGCTATATATATGTAACCACCAGGAAAGTTACATATTTAAAAATGCATCTTATGCTAGATGAAGTGACCACTAGAAAACTGAAAGTTAACCGTTTCATATAATTTATTCATCCTAAGATAAGATAACACTAGAAGCTTTGCCTGAGAGCAAGACTGATAACTTCCATATGAAAACCGCTGAAGTATAATTTTTTCATTTTCTTATGAAATATAAGTATATAGCAATACCATGGTAGATAATTTTTTCTTTTGATACCCTTTCTAACATAACTATATTGCAATACGGTACAGCATTCTCTCTATGATTACTTTGACTATCTCGGAATAAATCAAAAGAAATTGTAAATGCTTTATCACAAAGGGAATACAGAAATGTTTGACTATTGTTTCTTTAGTCCCTTGGAAGCCATTCTAGTATGAGAAAGAAAAATTATAATTTGTACAATTCAATATTACATATGGATTCAATAGCACTGGTTTACATCAATTATATTTTCCACAAGCTTCTCCAATACATTTCTTCCATTTCATTGATACTATTCTCATAAACATGCTATTTATTACAATATAAAGAAATACTCAACTAGGTAATATATCAATAAATTATACAGTACATTAGAAGAATTACTACCTCAGTACATTCTGTAGATTCCTCTTTTCCACTAACCAAATTATGAACTTTGGTGCTCAGGCTGGGACTGTTTATGAAATCATTGCCATCACTTAAACTGCAAACAGAAAATAGTTACTGAAAAATACAAATTAATAGAATAAATGAAAATCTGCATACAATTATATAATATTTCTATACTTTAGCTTTCTTGGGAATACTGCCATTTTACTGCAATGCTCTTTAATTCCGATTCTAAAAAAATGCAATCCAGATGCACCTAGCTGGACTTACAGGCATGAATCTTAACCCTTTTTTTTTTTTTTTATTCTTGACGTTTTATTTCAATCTTTTATATCTGCAATCTACTCTATTAGATAAATTACATATCCTATTCTCATTGTAACAAGCTGAAAATTATGTAAAAATTCAAAAACTATAACCTTGATTTTTTAAATTAAACTTTGCTGAAATAATTTCACACAACATAAGATACAACTAAATAATCTCCAAACATATTACCATCACCGTGTTGTAAGTTCTTACAATATAAAGCATTTTTTCATACAAATCTAAAAATTCTATGGAGCCTTCATTTGCAATCTCATGTCAGCAATACCCTATATTGTTACAGTGGAAAATCGGTACTTGAACAAATCACAAGTCGCACAATAAAGTATATATTCAACCAAAAAATTCAAGTTCAAAGTGTCTCTGAATCTGAAGAAAATTTTCGGAACTCAAATAGCCTTGTCAGCCGAACAACCTCCCACCAACTGCACGGTGTTAGTTTGAGCCACCCTGCCATCGAAGGAAGACCCATGCGTTTGTGTTATAGATTGTACTAATCTGAATTTTTTTGCTATTTTTATTAACTCTAGCTATTGCTCATGGGTCCAAAAAAAGCCAGAAGTGAACAGAAAGATTAGAGGAACACAGTGAGAACAACAATTGAATTAAAAAAGGAAATAATTGCCAATCATGAAAATGGTGTTTGTGTCTCGGATCTCTCTTCTCAATTCAGCATTCCAAAATTGACGATTTTAACTTTTCTGAAGAAAACATACGTGATAAAGGCAGCTAATATTGCAAAAGGTGTGACTAAATAAGCAAAGGTCTCAGGTAATGGAAGAAATGAAAAAAAGTTGCTACTTATATTCATCAGAGAAAAGGAGTTAACCAGTGATTTATACAAAATTTATTCAAATTTCCTATCGATAATTAGCAATAAGTTTTATTTTAAGTTGGAATACCTCTGTATTTCCAATCTAGCGAAACAACTGAAAACATCACATGGTCCGTTAAGCCAAATATTTTCAAACATATTTGTGAAAAAGCATTACAAATTTATGGTGACCTTAAAAAGAAAACGGCTAGTACAAGTACAGCAAGTGATACATTTACGTTCAAACCACGCAGAAATTGGTCAGAAAAAAATAAAATACAGAACTGGCATACATAGTGTAACTAAGCATGGCGAGGCAGCAAGTTCGAACAAAGCTGCAGCTGAAAGCCTCATGAAAGAATTTAATGTTAATGACTAACTAAAGGAAGAACAGTTTCTTCATCAACAGGTTTTTAATTTTGATGTAACCGGGTCATTCTAGAAAAAATGCCAGCGAGTATGTAAACAACAAAGGAGGAAAAAGCACTGCCTCGGAACAAGACTATGGAGGATAAGCTCACTCTTTTATTGTGTGCAAATGCTAGTGGTGATTGTAAGATGAAACCCTTGCTTGTGTCATTCAGACAACCCCAGGTCTTCAAAAAGAACAATATCATGAAGAGTAAATGGCCTGTTATATGGCAGGCAAACACAAAGGCTTGGGTTACCAGACAATTTTACGAGTGGGTGCACCAAGATTTTGCCCCACAAGTGAAAGAATATCTAATGGCATACAATTTGCAAATAAAACGACTCTTAATCATGGACAATGGTCCTGCTAACCTCCCAGGATTAGAGGATTTTTTAGTTGATGAATTTAGTTTCATCAAAGTGAAATTCCTACCACTGTAAACAGGTCATTTCAAATTTTACAAAATTGTACACAAAAGCCCTCTTCCGGAGTGTTTCGAAGTGACAAATGACACCCAGTTACCACTTGGAGAATTTTGAAAAGAAAACTTCAGTATCCTCAGCTGTGTGAATATAATTTTCAGTGCTTGGAGTAAAGCAACTTAACGTACACTAAATTCGGCATGGCAAAAACTTTGGGCAGAATGTGTACCGGAAAGAGACTTTGAGGGCTTTCAGTATGAATCAATTTCTCCAGTCGAAAAAATTGCTGTCATTGATGACAATGTGTCCATGGGAAGAACGATGGGACTTGCAGTCGAAAAAGAACACTGATGAGCCTGTGAAAGGCCACTTAACCAAGTTAACTACTGAAGAGTTGTTGCACCTACAACAACAGCAGAATGATATGATTGAAGAACTGTTATAAGAAGAGGATAAAGGAAAGGAGTAGGTTCCGAGTGCCTTAATTAAGGAAATGTGTGAAAAATGGGGTGAACTACAACTTTTGGTTAAAAAATATCACCTGGATATAGTTGTAGCAAATCATTCCATGAACATTTTCAATTGGCGTGTTATTGCCCACTTCAGAAAAATTGTACAACAAAGGAAGAATGAACTTACAATGGATAGGTTCTTAGTTAAAGAAAAAGGAAAAGCAACTGCAAATATTGATTCACCAGAGCAAAAGAGGCAGAGAAATGAAAAAAAACAGGAATAATTATAATGTATGCAAAATCTTCACTGGTATAATTTGCCCAACTAGCTAAAAAGTTTTCTTTTACAGCTAAATACCAGGAGTGTCGCACTACTGACTAAATAAAATGCATTTATGACATGCGACAGGGGTCTCAAAATGGCTGCCTCCGGTGTCGGCTACGCTCAACCAAACACACTTAAATTATACAAATTTAGTTGTGAGAAGGGAGCCTTAGAATTATACACAGGAAAGATTAGATACTCAACTTTCCAGAGGCTGAAGATGCTGGAGATTGCATGATAATATTCCAAAATCAGTAGGAGTGCACTTAGCTTAAATGCTACAGATTAAAGAAATGATGGGCTGTAGTAGTACGGAGAGGAGGTCCACCGGGTACCTTTATAACGGCTTCCCTTTCATTCCCCACTCTTCCCCCTCAAAGAGTTAAATCTATTCGGGGTGAAGATTGCTATGTCGTATCAAAAAATACATCCCCTGATATTATGCGATATCCTTAAAGATATATTAAGGATACTCGCGTCAGGAGTTAGAATTTTGGAGACCTATGGTTAATTCTCTGGGAGTATCACTGTAGCAAATATCCCTTAGAAAGCTACCTACAGGAACCTTCCATCAGGACGACATGGCCGAGCCCAAAAATACAAAATATATAGTACCATATGTACAGTACTATTATAGTTACCCTTACTATAGACATTATCTATTGTGCAAACAACCCATCTTCTCCATATCTTTAATGGGTCACTTTTATTCTCGGCTTGCCTGGCAAATATCTTTTCTTATCATGGAACATTTTTCGCAATGGGAGTCATTAAAATCTTTGCATCTCGTTTCGCAGCATGAAAATTTTGTAAGCAGATTCTTTCGTGAAGAGAGGTATGACTGTAGTACTTTTTTCATTTAGGAAATAAAGAATATCCTTCGGTAGTTTGCCTTCAGGTGATTTGGAAAGCATGGACGATAAGTGTCAACTAACTTATATATTAAACAATAGAAAAGATTAAAATTAACTTTTTATTTCTTAAGATGATACAGTACAAATGTGTGAATATTAAATGCATTATTACCTCCGCCAAAGATGTTATATTTTTTAGATGGTTTATCTGTTTATTCATTAGTCTCTGTCTTTAGACAGGCTTATGTCAAAAAGGATTCTGATGAAATTTTCACCACAGATAGATCTTAGGTCATGGACGACACCATCAAATTTTGGAGATGATCCAGATCCGGATTTGCATTTTTCACAATTTTAAAGATTACGTCAAAACAGAAAGATTGTGATGAAATTTCCACCACAGATAGATCTTAGGCCACAGACGACTCCATTAACTTTTGAAAATTGTTCGGTACCAGATCGGGATTTGCATTTCTCACAATATTAAAGATTTTGTCAAAACAAATTGATACATTGGATTTTCACCAAATTCTAACTATGAATAGATATTATGCATCGGAAGAAACCATGAAATTTTGGAGGTGATACCACAATTCTGGATCAATATTGCAATTTTCACCATCTACTGTACAGTCAACATATGAAATATGGAGGTGATGTCCGTACATTTTAATCAAATGTTGGCAATATTTATTGGTGGAGGCCTGAAATCTTTAATCGTGGAAAAAGCATTTTCATGGAAGAAATATGTCCTACGTGCAGATTTTCATTGGTTGGCTGGAGAATTCTAGATATACTGCCATTAAGGATTGAACAGTCTTACTTCTTCCAGTTGATTCACAAGCCTAAGTATTGATGCAATAAACAACAAACCATGTTCTGTCTCAGTACTACTGTTGTTCTTACCATAAACTAATTTTCTATACATATTTGTAGCCTATTGCCACACTAAATCTCTCAGGCTACTTGGAATATCAGCAGAATTGTCTCTATGTAGGAACTCAATGAACATAGTTGAAGTTTGTGCTGTGTATCAAATGTGACCAACAAACACAAGAGGTGCCCCAAATTACAATTTCTTCAGAGTAAAAGATTTTAGATGCCCAAAATAAAAAACAAGAGCAAATAGAGAAGATATGAATTGAAAATCCTACTGAGATAAATGGCCAAGACTTACAAGAGGTAGAGCATGTATGTTACTAGGAAGCCACACTGGACTGTAAAGTAGGAGATGAAAGAGCGGTAAGAAAGAGTGGTGATAGTAAGGATGAAATAGAGGTAGGTTATTTATTTAGTTGAGAGAGCAAAGACTTATGATTGGTATATAAAGCCAATACTACTATATTCAGTATAAAGATGATTATGTGACAAAAAATGGAAAAGATTTTGATGTGTCCTTAGAATATTAAGTTTCATGGATTTAGTGTGATGGGGAGATCACATTACAAACAAGGAATTTTGGGAGAGATGTGGTGCTCTAAAACTAACAAAATGGCTCAGAAATAAAAAAAAAAAAAAAAAAAAAAAGGGAGATGGCTTGAATAAGCAATGAATAGTTAGTCCGAAAAACTGAATATGGAGGGAGGCAGGACAAAAATCTGTCGGAGGCCGAAAAAACTGTTGGCAAAAAGGGATAGCTTAGACATACTACACATCATAAAAGAATAGAGAGAGTGCATTTCATGTCTAACCCAAAAAAAGAAAATGCAAACACAGAAATTAGGGCATAAGGCAAATCACGGGGAAAGAAGTTGAACTATAACACAACTCGCAAGACAGTATGATTTCAAGTCAAGGAGAGTGACTCCTCAACTTCCAGATCTTTAATTGATATCTAAATACAACTCGCATCTAATTCTTCGATTGCACAAAAAAGGCAATTGAGAAAGTCAAGAGCTTGATGTTCAATATATCCAGAAGAAATCTTTTAATACTTTCAGTCTTAAAAGTTTTAAATATTATTTTCCTGTCTGATCTTCTGCTCCTAACACGTCTCAATTTCTTAAGCAAAAACTTGCCGTTTATTAAATTCCTCCAATTCTTTTATCAAAGCAGAGAAAAAGACAGAGTCTTGAGGGAACCACCCTATGATGCCTTCCCCATGTTAGGAGACGTATGCACTCATGCCCTGAGGATAAGGTACTATCCACCCCAAGGATAAGCATGACTACTCAAAGCTCCCTTTGAGTATGCATTGTTCCCTGAGGAGGAGATATCAAAACTGTAGCCAGGTGTTTCTTCAGCACAGGAGTGCACTAGATAGAGACATTCATTCTTTAAGACTACCATCGTATACAATCTCTCTCCCAGGACTAATCTGAGAGCAAGCAGAATGGACATCACTTAATTAAGGGCTACCTCAATGTGTCCAACAGAAGGGACCAGGAAGAAGGATGAACATAGTTTACTGTATAAGAATAATGAGAGTACTCAGCCCCTGGAGGGACCGTACATGTTATTGTTATGTCAGAAATATCTGCCATACCCAGTTCATAGGGAAATAGTTGCTGGGTGAGCTCCATCACTCTCCCTGAAAGGAGGAAAAGGGCTTCAAGGGCAGCATATACCCTTTGCTAACCTGGCCTATCTAGTGACTGAAAACAAAGTGAGAGCTCAGTGGACTACTGCATGGGCAGAACTTCCGCACTACCTCACAGCTACCACCACCACCTTTTTAAAAGTTTTAACAGCTGCATCCAAGTGCCCTGAAAGCATTTCCATTAAATTACGAGGGTTTGAATCTGTGAAGGAACAACTCTAAATCACAAACTAAAAACAGGAATAGGAACAAAATTCACAACAGTGCAAATGAGATGTATGTCACATATAGCTACTGCACAGACAATAAGTAGACAAGAATTCTAACAACAGTCTTTACTAAGGTACTTTTTAAAAAATAATGCAGAGAACTAACTCAAATGGAATAACCCTTGTGATGATAACACATATCACACACCTACAAAAGAGTAAATGAGCTGCTCTCCTTGCCAGTTTTTCCTGTAGATCCATCGCAAGGCACTCTCTTATTTCTCTGTAATTATGTTCACAAATCCCTGAAAAATATTAACCAAATGAAATTTAAAATTTAAAATCTGATTACTGTTACTTCCATATACAGTATTATATATGTTAAGAAATATCACAAATTTCAAAAGTAATTTGTACAGTATTTTTCCTAAGTATACAAAACTGAGCCCTTTAATAGGAATATGACTTCAGCAAAGCAGGAACAGGCATTAAAACATACCAAGGCAGTTAATAAGACAAACACATTACCTTTAGGCCTGGGACTTACATAGTGGTTGAGGTGAGAAGGGTCTCTTAAAGGGTTATGGTTTGCACTATTAGGAAAACAAGAAATTACTTTTTAAATCTTTATTTGTTCCTTCAAGAGTACTATCCATTATCTTTGATTAAAACGCTCATCCTTCAGATAAAGGAAGTCTATACAAAAAAAAAACTTTCCCGGGAATTATCAGATCATCAGATCCTGTGGACGAGCAAAGGTGTAGACTCCTGCCAACCTCTTAACAGTCTGTGCATAGAGATGCTACAAGCAATAACTCAGGACAGTACCAAGAAGTTACAGAAGAACCTACACCCTCATACAGAATACACCATGTTTACGTAATGTATCCATGGCTATTAAGAGAAATAGTATCAAATACATTCTATCCATCTTTCCCCTTATCTAGGAGGATGGGAAGATACTTCTTAACAGATCATGAATGTAAAGAAAGGTTGCTTAGTTATGAAGTCAGTCTCTGACTGCCCCATCTTACACGAGACAAGCGGTTTATTGGTTATAAAAACACCTACATATGACACCCCGTCCAGCCCATAGCTATTACTGCTGTACCCCCCAAGAAAGAGAGAAGAAAGAGTGACAGACCAGTTATTCTACCTTAGACGAGATGTTTGTTGTCCCATGAGGCAGCTAGGCTATATACATAAACTTGTTGGGCCGAGAGTACAGTAAAGGTATCCAAGGACATGTGGCTATACAGTATAATACTACCACAGGTATCCAAGGACATGTGCTATACAGTACAGTAGGGTCCCGAATTGTGAGAGAATTTGGTCGATCAATGACCTTGTATAGATGGAAAATCGCATATTTTGAAACACACAACTAACAGAAATAATTCCATTGGGGCCATGGCAACCAGCAACTTGCCTATTCAAATGTGTTTATTACCTATTTCCAATACTTTCTATGTACTATACTGTATTTCTTTATAATATAAAATTGTTCCTGTAAATACATCAAATATTTAATATACTTTAAATTTCTAATAACTTGAAAAATGGTTAAAATTACAACCAGGATGGATGTAAACACCGTATATTTCCCGTTATAACACGACCCAAAATACAGACAAATTTTAATGTTTGTCATATCTATTGTATAAGACAACTGGTGAATAGCATAACCATCACTCTATAGACTAGCTTTTGTTGTATCATTGAAAATCCAGAATTATCAAAATAAAGGTGATTTTACATCATGTGTTTCCAAACACGCCAAAAAGCACAATAGAAAACGACAACCAATGTTTTGTTTACGTTTATCTCTGATCATAACGAAGAAAGAGACGCATTTACACATCTGTGTATTGGTTAGTTTTTGCATCGATAGCAATCTTACCAAGTATTGATTACATGTTGATTTTGTTATTACCAATGTTCTACTTAATTTTTCTTAGAACTTCCAAATAAATGAAATGAATGCCATTTATATACTGTCATGTTTTTCTTTATGACACCACCTGAAACGGAAACCTTCCATTTGTTTACTGTACGCTCCATCTTCCATCATAATAAACAAACAAACGCATTAAACACACATGATCAAAGTGATAACTAATGATATTACAAACATTTAGTAAACATTATGTTATTACAAATATTTTACTTACCGTATCCATATAAATTCCAAAATTCGTAGCAAAGCTGGAGAACTTTTTTTTTCCTTATGCGTTTAATCCACAATAGTAACATTACCAATTCTTCAAAGTGCTAAAAGCTCCTCTTCTTACAAGCTTGGATAAAATAACAGACAACTTTGGTGCTAAGAAAAACACCATTTGGGTCTACACCACCATAAGCATCAAGGTTCACAAAATCGTAAACCTAAACTACTTAGTTTAGCCTCAGAAAAACAGGAATGAGGATGTTAAGATTTTCTCATTACTCTTTATTGTCAAACATCAGCCAAAAGTGTTGCCTTTTCCTTTGGACAGAGATTGACTGAGCCATGTGGTTTAATTAAAGGAGGAACTCTTGCATCTACACTAAAGAGTACAGATTAAAGGGTAGTCCACCACTTATGTTCCCGGGTTGTGGCAGAAAGGGTTTCTTTTATGGTATTGGAGAAGATCTCTTATTATTATTATTATTACTTACTAAGCTACAACCCTAGTTGGAAAAGCAGTATGCTATAAGCCCAGGGGCTCCAACAGGGAAAATAGCTCAGTGCGGAAAGGAAAAAAGGAAAATAAAATATTCTAAGAAGAGTAACAACAATAAATATCTCCTATATAAACTATAAAAACTTTAACAAAACAAGAGGAAGAGAAATAAGATAGGAGAGTGTGCTCGAGTGTACCCTCAAGCAAGAGAACTCTAACCCAAGACAGTGAAAAGCCATGGTACAGAGGCTATGGCACTATCCAAGACTAGAGAACAGTGGTTTGATTTTGGAGTGTCCTTCTCCTAGAGGAGCTGCTTACCATAGCTAAAGAGTCTCTTCTACCCTTACCAAGAGGAAAGTGGCACTGAACAAGTACAGTGCAGTAACCCCTTGGGTGATGAAGAATTGTTTGGTAATCTGTGTTGTCAGGTGTATGAGGATAGAGGAGAATATGTAAAGAATATGCCAGACTATTCAGTGTATGTAGGCAAAGGGAAAATGAACCGTAACCAGAGAGGAGGATCCAATGTAGTACTGTCTGGCCAGTCAAAAGACCCCATAACTCTCTAGCGGTAGTATCTCAACGGGTGGCTGGTGCCCTGGCCAACCTATCGATCAAGTGCTTCTCCCGAGGGCGCGTCGCCTCACAGACGAGGGAGCTGACGCTCAGAAGGTTGTTAGAGAAGATTTCTCCTTTTGCAAAAGAGAGGATCGATCAACTCACGTCTTCCGACGGTGCATCGCCTCTGGGACGAGGGAGCTGCCGCTCAAAAGGGAGTGTTGGAGAAGATCTCTCCTCTTGCAAAAAAGAGGGTCGATCAACTCCTTCCAAGGGCACATCGCCTCGCGGAAGAGGGAGCTGCCGCTCGGAAGGGTGTTGCAACATCATCCTTCCTCGGAAGGACGGACTGCGCAACATTTGAAGGTGAACCTCCAGGTCGTACATCTCCCTTCAGGCGAACCCGGCTAGAGGAACAATACCCAGTACAACCTCCGGAACGATGTCGAAACTCTTTCCCAAAACCTAGCAGTCCCGTAACAAGCCACTCCAAGAAGTTCCTGTCAGTCACTGCTCATGCACACCTGCTGAAGCAGAGCATACCTTAGGTGAGCAGCTGAGGTAGAGGCCAAAGGCCTCTTACTACCTTCCTTGCACGGGGAACCTATGTAAGGAAGGCAGCTCAAAAGGAAATTCATTAAGCATTAGGCCAGTTACCGTAACCAGTTAAAAGGGGATTGACGGGATAGACAGACTAGGTCCTTACTCTACCTAACCGAAATAAAGAGACTGTTAGTCACTAGTGCTGGTGTATGCGGGAGAGTTAACCTACCCCGCTCCCGCCTCCGCTAACTAGTAGTAGGTAGTTACCCCCTGACAAAAAGATTATCAGCTAGTTTCACCTGAGCTGAAATAATACTCCTCATTAAAGTGAGAAGGGTTTTTATTTTGCACAGGAATAAATGCTCTTTTACAAGCCTATGAATTAACTCCCGAAGCTTATAGAATGAAGTTTAGGAGTTGGACACAACAAGATAAGCAGACATATGTAGAATCAAGTAAAGAACAATCAGATTGGTTTGAAAATGGTGTAAAGCTGCAGAATGTAGGGATGATTTACATAGGTTAAGAGAAGCTACCGTATTTCCAGTGTCATAAGACGCACCTTTTTTCCTGAAAAATTACCCCAAAAATCACCCTGCATCTTAACACTAAGAAAAATTTGTACAGGGAAGTTTGACAACCCTCAAACACCCAACTAATAACTTACAAACACTCACTCAACAGATAAAATATAAACCGACAATTATCATTCATGTATAATAAAAAAATTATTTTCATATTATGCTTTGTTTATTATAGTACAATAGCAATTTATTTGTTTTGATAATCAGCTGATGACTCGCTAACCCCCTTCTACAAGCAAACAACTAGACCTAGACCTAGAGTCACATACAGTAGCAAAAGTAGTCCACCTAGAGGAATTTCTAAAGAATTCTTTGATCAATAATTAAGTTTGTGAGAAAATGTGTAGGCTATACGATAAATTTGGAAAATATTAATGGAATTTTACTTCTTTATCAAAATTTGATTAACATTTGGCAATAGTGCTACAATGTAAACAACACTTGGAACACTAAACAAGTAGTTGTTGTGGCAACTACAACTGATTTAGTGGTTTCTTCTATTCATATGTAAATAAATTGGGATATCTGGTGTTCAACTAATTGATATTAACTTAAGCATTTGCCAATATACATAAAATATGAAAATTTACTGTGCCAGACAAAAATCTCACTAGAGTTTCGGACTAGGAATTGCTGCTAGGAATTGTAAAATCCAATTTTTTTCCCAAAAATGCTTTTCTAATTTAAGGGTGCGTCTTACCACTTGTAGCGACTTATGACATGGGAAATACGGTATTTTAATTGAGCAGTTTAAAAACCGTGTTAATGAAAATATTAAGGTTCACTTAAATGAGAGAAAATTATCTACCCCTTGTGAAACAACTGTATTTGCTGATGATTATGTACTGGCTCACAAAGAATCTAGATCTAATGATAAAAGGTTTAATAGGTCAAAGAACTATAGGGACACAGATAATCATACTAATACAGATGATGTAGATCAAAGGTCTAATTCTGAATCGCATGTAAAGTCTCAAAGCAGCAGTTTTAATAACAATTCTGTTACTATCAGTTCCGTAATATGTACTTATTGTAAGAAAGTAGGTCACACGATGTCTGAATGTTTCAAGTTGCACAGGAAAGAAGCTAAAACTGTGGCTCTTGTAACTCTACCACGTCTCGTTATAGTGTGCTACCATTAGAGGTTAACACTATAAATGACTGCGTTTTTGACAGGAAGCCTGCTAATTCCAGTGTTTGTTTTAGACTTGTTGATAAGGTTTTCCAGCCATATACTGCTAAGGGGTTTGTTGCTCTTGATGGTGGTTCACCGTGCCTTGTTTGTATCATGTGTGATACTGGTTTTGCTCAGTCACTTGTTTTGAGGTTAGTTGTCCCTCTGACTAAGCTTTCATTTATTAGGGAGTATGCTTCCATTCGTGGGGTAGGTGCCCATCTTAGGGTTACCTTGCATTTTATGAATCATCATTGTAACAGTTTATTAAGAGCCTATTGTTGTTGGTGTGGTTTCCGAGTTGCCTATTAATGGCGTTCATAATCAGCAGCAGCAGGCCTCCGAAGACAAGTCTCTATGAGCGGTCTCTCTTACGAACGAGAGAGGTGAACACTCGTAGGAAAGACTTGCCTCGGACTTTGCTCCGGCCCCAACGGATGAGTCGACTCAGCAAGGGGGGAGCGTAGTCTTAGGCAAAGAAACCATAACAGCAATCACCATTGATGTGAAGTGATGAAGATGATGAAGGGAAGTTCTCCCACGGAAGGGAGGACAACCCAATACCTGGGGAGGATAACTTTCCCTCAGATGGGAAAGTAGTCCAACTCCTGGAGGCAGACCTCCGAGCAGCGCTCTTTGCTTCCTGTCAACAAGCCTTGTTCAAGTTGAAGATCTGCACTGAGCGCTGCATAAGAAAACGTAGCCGGAGATAGTTCCTCGAAGACAGTGTGCTGATCAGGAGCTGCCACAGGCGCAGAAGGAGAGGAAAGGGATGGCGCAGTGACACCATATTCCCCAGGCATGAACGCCACTGCTCTTCTATGTCAGCTATCTTATAATGATCAGCAATTAAAGGCTACTCCACATTCACATTCAAAGCTTTATAACATCTCGTTATTAATATATATAATCTAAAACATCATCATTTGAAAAAAGAAGAATGGCATCGCTAATTAAGGAAATAAAACAAATTATGTAACAAAAACTCCCTCGGGAGGAGCACCTAGTCTGTGGACGGGAAAGGTGTCCAACGATGAACAGAAACAAAATAAGGACTGCGCACTCCCTTCCCCGGCTGATGTAGACGGGAGAAGGAGAGCTGTAACGTAAAAACTGTAACAAAATAAGAATTACATTAATGAATTCAGCTAAGAATAGTCACTACTTGGGAAAACCTCTTAATCCCTTGGCGGTTAGGGGGGTTCACCGCAGAGATGAAGCCGAGAAGTTAAATTAAAAACAATTATAATTTCACTTAATTAAAGGAAAAACCATTCAGAAGCGCAACCTAACCCGCAAACGGGAAAGACCTTGAGAAAGAGCAACACCTAAGTCAAGCTCTGAGGAGGCCACACTCCCTTCCCGTAGCAGATTTCACGTAGAGGGGAAGGCGACAACAACAGCTGGACGGAGGAGTATCCAAACGATGACGATCTCCCTGCAGCGGCAGCAGTCACACAGAAGGCTATCTGTTAATGAGATAACCGATGTCCAAGGGGGAAAGGTTGGGAGAGAAGGTTCTCCGCCCTCAAGAACCTGCCGTACTTCGCTATCACCCAAACCGCTACATACACTGCAAGGAAGCTAAAACATATAAAGAATAAACACATTAAGAATGTTTCCACATATATAGAAGAGAAAAACAGAAGTTAATAAGACAAAGATTAATGGCAGTCCATAATAGACGAGGAGGAAAAGCTGCTACAACCGCTCACCCTCCGAGCCAAAAGTAAAGTGGGGAACAGTCACAGGTGTGTAAGTGAAGAGGGTAGCTAGCTAACACCCTACCCCATGCAAACTAGCAGGATGAGTAGTTACCCCTTGCTGAATTTTAATGGCTCGTCCTTTCAGCTCCGCCAAAAGTAATACCCTTATAAATAGTGTACATTTATATTTCAGTTACGGAAACTACCAGTTAGTGTACTGACATTCTAATTATATTCCAATCTCTCACTAGCTTCTTTTGTCACAGTCGTTGAAATCATTATCAACAAAACCTTTGATGGAGAGAGTAAAAAATCATTCAAATCCCTAGTCAGGAACTGAAAGGTTCTACAACTAATGTGAACAATGAATCTCCAGCCTTCTGTTAAATACAAAATATGAAAAGCCATGCAATATTTCAATACTGTAGCTCCTATAGATAAATAAGCTATCCTCAGTTACAATAATACATCCTTCACTAATAAGCATTTATATATGAAGAACTTTATTACACCAACAACTTGTAATACAACTAATTACTTAAAATCAAATAATTTTATGACAATATGATTCAGTTAAAAATGCAAAGAGAAATACGAGTAAAGGGGTATTGCTTACCAATATTTTTATCAAGGCAATCTTGCAAAAGTTCTGTTGCTTCTCTATTGCCCTGCAGGGATGATTGATTAAGCCAGAACACAGCCAATCTTGCATCTTCTTCCTCGCTTTCTGCATCTGGTATAAGATTCAAAAATACGAATTCTTCAAATTATATATAATTTTTGCTCTCATAGAGATACATACATATACCAAGGCACTTCCCCCAATTTTGGGGGGTAGCCGACACCAACAATGAAACAAAACAAAAAGGGGACCTCTACTCTCTATGTTCCTTCAGCCTAATCAGGGACTCAACCGAGTTCAGCTGGTACTGCTAGGGTGCCACAGCCCAACCTCCCACATTTCCACCACAGATGAAGCTTCATAATGCTCTCATAGAGATAAAGGGTAAATATCAATTTAAATATTTAAGTTTTGAAACAAATTAATCCATATGTTCAAATTAATCTGTATTTTCCCCAACTATATAAGCCAAGTCCTTTAATAGGAATATGATTTCAGCGTAGCTGAACTCGGCTGTTAAAATCATAATAAGGTATCAATAGCTACTGGTGGGTAACTGAGAAGCCTTACCCCCTCGCCAGCACTAAGTAGCCACTTTGACCTTCACCTAGGACTTGCGGGGTGGTTGAAATGAGTAATGAAACATAAAGGACTCAGGTTTATATAGTTTGGATAAATACAAATATCTTTAAAAATATGTGATTTGTTCCTACACGAATACAGTCATACACGAATACAGTCATACCTCACTTCACGAAAGAATCTGCATACAAAATTTTTACGCTGTAAAACGAGATGCAAATATTTCTATGACTCTCTTTACGAAAAATTTTTCATTTTAAGAAAAGATTTATACCACCCAAGCCGAGAATAAAAGTCACTATAATAGTATAGTACATAATATGGTACTGTATATATTGTTTATGTACAGTATTGTATTATTTTCCATTCATTATTACATTATGCTGTAATAACTACTTAATTTACAGGTATTAACAGTTAGTTTAAGTATATTGAATGGTTGAAATGTATTTGGCTGTACAGTACAGTATTTCACTGTGGTTACACTATAGCTTTATTATAAGATTTAATGTGGTTTTGTAGTTTTTGGAACAAATTAGGCATTTTGCATGTGAAATGTGACAAAAAAAAAAAAAAATTACTTTATGAAAGCCACTCCAGAACGAATTAATTTTGTGTTGCGAGGCATTACTGTACAAACCCATGGCCTTTAATAGTAGACATCCTACGGAAGAAGGAAGATCCCAACAACCAAGCTGGCTGGTTTAAAATCTCAGGATATTCAAACACTTTGGCCTGGAGAGGTGCAAAAATGTTGACTCCAGCCCATGTCCCATCACCCGAGAAAGGTTTCTGTCCAGCGACAGGGGGTTACTAAAGAACCTCTATATTAGAAGGATATTATGTTTAAAAAGTGTGGCCAATTAAAAGTAAAGGGGTTGTACACTTTTGTATCCATCCTTCTCATAACAAGGAGGGAGATGATGTCAACCCTCATTTTTTGCAAGTTAGATAACAGAGACAGGCCCAATAAGTGAATAATCGCGAATGTGTGTTGCCCTAGGGTGGTTTAACTCCTAATCTAACAAGTCACTGCCTCTTGCCTACGAGAGTGCCTGATTAACACACTAAGTACTAGCTATTGTTGTTTTTATTTGGTTTCTACCAGTTTATAATCAAATGTAAAGTACTGAACACGATAAGGCTACAGTACAGTATTGTACTACAGTAAACTAAAACTTTACCAAGTCGTCATCTACCTTTACTGTACAGCACTGTATAACAAAACACTGTTGTTCCTATCTAGTAATAATGTAATATACCACGCACTAATACTGTAGTGTATATTACTGTGATATATGTACATTAATATCACTACTGTACAGGTTAACTGTACTGTAAGTTTTCGGTGTTTTCGTTCTTGACGCATGGCGCAAATCCTTATCTGTCATCTCTTGCACAGTACATCTACAGTACAGTAACTGGGTAATAATATTTATATCATCTTCTATTTCAATAGGTTAGAAAATTAAAAGATAATAAAAGTATCATTAGTAACGTTAACAGTATAATCACTGCATAAATGCATACAGCCACAATATCAGAAAAAATAAAAATCAGATGTTTTGCTTGTATTTCAATCATCGTATGATTTTTACTACTTACTTAGTAGTTTGGAAGGACTGACTTAATAACATATAATATGCAAAGCATAATCATATACTAAAGTTGTGTGTTTAAGTAGAATAAAAATAAGAATTAATTTCATCTTTTCAGTAAATTCATTTGCTTTCATTGACCCAGGATTGTTAATATTTTTGCCAAGATGGCGGTAGATGTTACGTTTACATATTCTAAATGACGAATATGTTAAGTTGTAAATATTGTTAGAAGTCACAATTTTTTTTTTTTTTATACTTTATTAAACATAAATACAGCTTATTTTATAATCTGAAAACAAATATCTCAGTAATATTTGTTTCTTTTAAAGAAACAAACAAAAACATATGCACCAGCTAATCTCTTTCTCCCTTACATGTGCTATACAATAGGTTGTAAGTTGGCCAGGACACCAGCCACCCATTGAGATACTACTCCTAGAGAGTTATTGGATCCTTTGACTGGGCAGCCAGTACTACGTTAAATCCTTCTCTCTAGTTACGGCTTATTTTTTATTGCCTACACGCACACCGAACAGTCTGGCCTATTCTTCCCTCATTCTCATCTGTCCTCATACACCTGACAACATTGAGATTAACAAACAATTCTTCTTTGCTTAAGGGATTAACTACTACACTGTAATTGTTCAGTGGCTACCTTCCTCTTGGTAAGGGTAGAGGAGACTCTCTAGCTAGGGTAAGCAGGTCTTCTAGGACACTCCAAAATCAAAACATTGTTCTCTAGGCTTGGGGAGTGTTATAGCCTCTGTACCATGGTCTTCTACTATCTTGGGTTATAGAGTTCTCTTGCTCAAGGGTTTATATGTGAAAGATCTATTTTAAGAGTTGTTACTGTTCTTAGAATATTTTATCTTAATTGTTCATTACTTCTCTTGTAGTTCATTTCCTTCTTTCCTTTTCCTCACTGGGCTATTATTCCCAGTTGGAGCCCTTGAAGTTATTGCATCTTGCTTTTCCAACTAGGGTTGTATCTTAGCTTGTAATAATAACAATACTTTAATAATAATAATACAGTATACCAGAAGAAACTAAAATTTTAATTTCCTGGGAAATGACAAATTTGGAAACAATTTGTATTTTTCCTAATGATACAAACCTTTAGCTATTTAAAGGGGTATTACTTTCGGCAAAACTGAAAGGACGAGCCATTAAATATTAGCGAGGGTTAAATAATCATCCCGCTGGTTAGCAGGGGGGGCTAGCTACCCCCTTCACTCACACACCTATGATTGTACTTCACTTTGCTTGCTTGAAGGTAGGACTTCAAGGGGTATAAGGTTGGCGAGTAAGTTTGTATAAATAGCTAAAGGATTGCATCGTTATGAAAAATACAAATTGTTTCCAAATTGGTCATCTGTTCCGTAACTAGAATACAAACCTACGCTATTTATAGGGGCGACTCGCCCATTAGGAGGGTGGATGTCCCTGCCAATCTGTCTTTTTGTCTTTACCCGGGGGTTTCCTTTTCTTATGTAGGTTAGTACAAAACATAAGGAGACCCTAACACATCGCTAAACATTGCTATGCATGGTCTGCGGCCTACACAAGCTGTGTGTCGAGATACAAGCAATGTGACTGTCAAGGTATAAGTTATTCCGAGTCCATAGGAATTAACAGAGTTGACAGACTTTACAAATACCACCTCGCTAGGATGTGAGGACGTAACAGTATTGACCAAATACTAGGTTACACAAGGGAGCTATGGTTTACCTGCAGTGATTCAGGCCGGCTTGTGCAGAGGACCAAGGATGTTGCTTTCCCCAAGAGAGGGGAGGATGAAGAAAAGAAAAGACCCAGTCATTCCTTTTCATTCACACAGACTAAAACTGGTTAACACTGCCCTCAACCATCAGCTACTTGTCCAATAAGGAGCTTGAGGTATTAAACCAGCTGTTGTGCAGCCACCACAGGACCAATAGAGAATGTATCGAGTTTCCTGTGGATCACGTCTTGCAGGTAATGAGCAGTGAAAGTCGTCTGATGCATCCACACCCCGGCTTGCAAGATCTGCGTCACAGAGTAGTTTCTTTTGAAGGCCCAGGATGTAGCTATGTCCCTCTGACATCATGTGCTCTGGGTCGCTATGTTGAAGGAGGATCCGGGTTCAGTATGAGGTCAATGACCCTGCGAATCCATGCTGAGATCGTGTTTTTTGTGACCCTCCTCTTGTTCCTCCTGGTGTCGACGAAAAGCGAGGGCACTCAGGGACGAGCTGCAGCGGTTCTCTTGAGGTATTAACTCAAACTCCTTCCTAGCCACAATAACATGATCTGGATTGTCAGTTACAGAGCGGAGACTCTTTATCCTTGAGAAATTGAATCTAGGATCCAATACCCCTCGGATTCTGAGTCTTGGCAACAAACTCAGGGATGAAGCTGAATGTTACCTCTTCCCATCTCCTTGAATAAGAGAGACTATGAAGTTGACTGGCTTGTTTAGCCGAAGCCAAAGGAAGTAAGAACACCATCTTCCAAAAGAGATGTCGATCTGTTGCCTGGTGTAATGGTTCGTAGGGAGGCCTCATTAGAGACCGAAGAACTCAAACCACGTTCCAAGGGGGAAGTCTCACTTCCAACTGAGATCAGGAAGTTCGTAACTTCATACGAGTGGAGAAGTTCTAGCGATGAGGAGATGTCCTTTTACTGCCTAAACTGAGAAGCGCATCTCTTCCCGCACGTACACGAGGAACTTTGCTATTGCTGGAATAGTGGCATCAAGTGAAGAGATAACCCTTCCACGACACCAACCACAGAAGTAGTTTCACTTTGCCTGGTAGACTGCAGCTGAAGATCTTTGCAGATATCCAGACATTCTGTTTACAATTGTTGCAAAAATCCTTTCTGAGTGAAGTGATGCTGGATAGTCAAAGGAAGTAAGAACACCATCTTCCAAAAGAGATGTCGATCTGTTGCCTGGTGTAATGGTTCGTAGGGAGGCCTCATTAGAGACCGAAGAACTCAAACCACGTTCCAAGGGGGAAGTCTCACTTCCAACTGAGATCAGGAAGTTCGTAACTTCATACGAGTGGAGAAGTTCTAGCGATGAGGAGATGTCCTTTTACTGCCTAAACTGAGAAGCGCATCTCTTCCCGCACGTACACGAGGAACTTTGCTATTGCTGGAATAGTGGCATCAAGTGAAGAGATAACCCTTCCACGACACCAACCACAGAAGTAGTTTCACTTTGCCTGGTAGACTGCAGCTGAAGATCTTTGCAGATATCCAGACATTCTGTTTACAATTGTTGCAAAAATCCTTTCTGAGTGAAGTGATGCTGGATAGTCTCCAAGCATAAAGACGTAGCGAGGCTACTCTTTTGTGGAAGATTTTGGGGAGGGTTGTCCGAGCACTGTAGATCGTGTCATGTAGTGGAGGGAGTTCTCTCAGAAGCTCTGGGAACCATTCTGCATGATGCCATAGCAGAGCTATGAGGGTCATTGAGAGGTTGATCGATATTCTGTCCGTGTTGAGAAGTCTTCTCATCAGACAGAACGGGGGGGGGGGGGAGGCGTAAACATCGATGGTGTCCCACCGTTGTTAGAATGCATCTTGACAGAGAGCCCTGGGATCTGGGCCTGGGGAGCAATAAAACGAGAGCCTGAAGTTCAGGGCTGTTGCAAACAGATCCACCGTCGGAGAACCCCACAAAGTCAGGACTTTGTTGGCTACTAGATGATCCACTGACCATTCGGTACTCACTATCTGCGTTGCTCTACACAGATTGTCAGCGAGCAAATTCCTTTAGCCGGGAATGAAGCGGGCTGATAGACACTGAGTAGACTTCGGCCCATCTCAGTATCTCTACTGCTATGTGGGATAGGTTCTGCGAAAAAGTACCTGCTTGTATGTTGATGTAAGCCACTACTGTAATGTTGTCATTCATCACCACCTCTGAGTGACCCACCAGGAATTGGAGGAACTTCTGAAGGCCAAGGAATACGGCCTTCATCTCTAATGTGAAGGTACTTTTCAAACTCTGACCAGAGGCCTGAGGTCGTGTGGTGCAGCAAGTGGGCTCCCCACCCTTCTTTTGATGTGTCGGAATACAGCATCAAGTCAGTGGGGAGGAAAAGAAGATTGTCGCCCTTCCTTAGATTCTTGTCTACCACCAGCCAATTAATGTCCGTCCATTCCTCTGGTCCCCTGGGGATCAAGAATGTCCAGGTCCCCTGGGGATCAAGAATGTCCAAGAAATCGAAGGCCTGATTCCAATTGGACTTCAGCCGCCATTAGAGGGATCACATCCTGAGGCGGCCGGTAGGAACTAGACGGGCCAGAGATGATAGGTGTCCGAGGAGACATAGCCACTTCTGGGCTGGAAGTTCTTCTCGTCTGACAAAAACTCTCGCGACTTTCCTCAGCCTCACTACCCTGTCGTCTTGTGGGAAGGCTTTGAATGGGAAGCAGGGAAGACTTCTTGAGATTTACCATGATCCCCAGATCTTGGCAAACACTCAGAAGTTTGTCTCAGTGTTGAAGAAGGGTTGCCATCTAGTCTGCTAGGATAAGCCAGTCATCCAGATAACGAAGAAGTCGGATGCCGATCCTGTGAGCCCAAGAGAACACTAGGCCGAACACTCTGGTGAAGACTCTGGGTGCTGTGCAAAGACACAAACACAATACCCTGAACTGGTATTTTTTTTTTGTCTAAGCTGAATCTTAGATACTTCCCTGAAGACGGATGGAATAGGATCTGGAAGTATGCATCCTTTAGGTCCAATATGCACATGAAGTCCTATGGCCTTACCGCTTGTCTGACTGTGTCTGTCGTCTCCATGCTGAACGAAGTCTGTTTGCCAAACTTGTTCAGAGCTGTGAAGTCGATGACTGGTCTCCAGCCTCCAGATGCCTTTTTCACAAGAAAGAGTCGACTGAAGAAGCCTGGGGAGTCTTCAAGGACCTCTTGGAGATTGATTGATTGATTTAAAGTTTTCAGGCATCCTGACATCTGAGGTCATTGACGCCGGTAACATTTAATTTATGTATACAAAAATAAAAGATAAAATAAAATAAAAAATAAAAGAGTATTCAATTAAAATCATAAAAGTTGAATGTCATAAAAGTTAAATATTTTTCAGAAGACCTGCTTCTGAAATAAATCTAAAAATGCCACTTGCATGGTAGGACACATCATTTCCAAGAATCTTGGCAAGGATGAACCTGCCACCCTCACCTCGAGCCTCAAACAAATATCTATTCCGCAAGTTGTTATAATTGGGGCATTCGGTCAACAAATGCCTTACTGTTAGAGGTACTACACAGTCGTCACAATACGGTTGGTGTTGGCCCTTCAGCAGAAACTCGTGTGTCAACCGAGTGTGACCAATACGGAGACGACAAAGAGACGTCTCCCATTTTCGAGGCATCATATTATACCTCCAAGGATATATGTCATTTGTTATCTCTCGCATTTTATTGCCATCTTGATTATCCCATTGCTGTTGCCATTTATTGCAAACCAATTTCTTGATGTCAGGTAAGAAATCATCACAGGAAATGGGATACCTTCTTGGCAGCAACTCTGATGCAGCCTCCTTAGCCAGTGAATCTGCCTTCTCATTCCCGGACACACCTACATGTGCTGGAACCCAACAAAATTGAACTGTTATACCTCTCCGTCCAATAATGAAAAGCCATTCTAAAATCTTTAAAACTAGAGGGTTATTAGAATTAAAAACTTCCATAGCTTGAAGGACACTCCTTGCATCACTAAAAATTGTAAAATTACCCTTCTTCTCCAACGCTATTTTCTCAATAGCGGTTAATATGCCATACAGTTCCGCAGTAAATATGGAAGCGGTCAGAGGAAGTGCACCTCTACAATTAAAACCATTAGTATGTACTCCAAATCCAACGCCAGCATCAGATTTGGAGCCATCAGTATAGATAAAAGTTGATCCTCTATGTTCTCTAACATGTTCATTAAAAAGAGACCTGGCTTCTAGGTCTGACATATTCTTCTTATCTCCAATAAAATATTTACAAAAAGATATCCCTGGTAACTTCCATGGAGGCGTTGGTGATACCTTGAATGGAAGTACCTTATTTCTAATTATATCCAGACTATTTAATAATCGTTTCACCCGAAAGCCATAAGGTTGAGGAGATTTTGGGTGCAACTCAAAGTATGATGCGTGTCTTTCGAGGCTTGCAGTCTGAAAGGCGAGAGAGTTAGGGAGTCTTTGCAATCTAAACCAATACCGAAGAATGGAAGACATTCGGTAAAGGTCTAGAGGTAACTCTCCAGCATCAACAAGGAGACTTGGGATAGGCGAGGTTTTAAAAGCTCCAGTAGACAATCTAATACCTGCATGATGTATCGAGTCTAATATTTTTAACCGGCTTGGGGTGGCTCAAGAATATACCTCACAACCATAACTAATTTTGGAAAAAATCAAGGCCTTGTATAATTTTAAAATAGTATTGCGGTCTGCCCCCCACGATGTATGGGACAATACTTTTAAGATATTCAGAGCTTCAACACATTTAGCTTTTAATGCTTTTAAGTGAGAAACCCATGTCAGCCTACAATCAAATATCAAACCTAAAAATTTAGCTTCTCTTGCACATGGTATCCGTTGACCTTTAATGTATACATCCGGGTCTGGATGTACTCCCCGGATACGACAAAAATGGACAACGGTAGTTTTACTTGTCGAGAACTTAAATCCATTCATGTCAGCCCACTGGATAATTTTATCAATAGAGAGTTTGATTTTTCTCTCAACCATTGCCATTCTGGTGCCAGCAAATGATATTGAGAGATCATCCACAAATAATGTTGAGAGAACATCCTGGGGAATGGCTGAGGATATCCCATTAATTACTAGTGCAAAAAGGGTTACACTCAGCACACTACCCTGAGGAACTCCTCCTTCCTGGCACTTACTCTCAGATAGTGTTTCCCCAACTCTCACTTGAAAAACTCTACGTGAAAGAAATGCCTGAATAAATAGTGGCAGCTCTCCTCTCAATCCGATTTCATGAATGGTTTTAAGTATACCATATCTCCATGTGGTATCATATGCCTTTTCAAGGTCAAAAAATACTGTAACATGGTGCTGTTTGGAAGCAAAGGCTTCACAAATAGAAGACTCTAGTCGTATCAACACATCAGTCGTTGAGTGCATTTTTCGGAATCCACATTGAATCTGTGATAAAATACCTTTCTTTTCCAGGTACCACATCAGCCTTGCATTGACCATCTTCTCCATGATTTTACATAAACAAGATGTCAATGCAATAGGACGATAGTTTGCTGCTAAAAACTTGTCTTTACCGGGTTTTAAAAAGGCTAAAATAATGGCTAGTTCCCAAACACTTGGGTAACTATGATCATGCCATATTCTATTAATAATACTTAAAATAAATAGCTTTGTATTAAAATGTACATGTTTAATCATTGCATATGGAATTCCATCGGGTCCAGGGGCTGTATCATTGCAATGAGCAAGTGCGGAATCAAATTCTCTTTCAGTGAAAGGAGAATTATACGACTCTTCCCTTCTTGTTGCAAAATTTAAAATTTTCTTTTCTTCAGCGCTCCTATACTGGTGACCAGGGGCTCCTTCACACTTGCTGGATACATTTGAAAAATGATTAGCCAGGGCATTGCTAACTTCCTTTGCTTCAGTTACATACTGGCCATTCACCTTCAACACTGGTGGTGGGTTGGGGGTGAATTTGCCAGCTATCTTTTTTACTTTCCTCCACACAGAAGATGGTGGTGTTCTACTGTTAATGGAGGAAACAAAAGACATCCATGACTGGCGCCTTGCTTCTTTCATGGCACGACGGAACTGTGCTCTACATTTCTTGTACATAATTAAATTCTCATCAGTTCTGCGTCTACGCAATCGTGTTAAAGATCTTCTTGTGGCTCGGTGCAGGGCAGTTAGTTCTGAAGACCACCACGGGACTGGTCGTCGTTTGAATAACCCTGTTGTTTTTGGAATTGAATTGACTCCTGCTGTATGGAGAGTTCCATTCAGTAAGTCTATGGCATCATCGATATTTTCAACTTGTCCTGCATCCCCCTCAATTTCGCTTAGCTCACGAAATTTATCCCAGTCCGCCTTGTCAAGATTCCATCGTGGCGATCCCTGTAAAGGTGGACCATTGTTGGTGTTTATAATGATTGGTGCGTGATCACTAGTATGCCAATCATCTAATGTTCTCCAATCGAAGTCGATTAGGCAATTAGAGCTTACGATTGCTAGGTCAATACATGACAAGGTACCTGTCTGGACATGAAAGTGTGTGGGCTCTCCTGTATTAAGGAGTCCCACATCTTCATTTTCCACAATTGATGATATGATATTTCCCCTCGTGTTTGCTAAAACATCACCCCACATAGGATGTCTACCATTCGAATCTCCAAGTAAAAGAAAAGGTTGAGGGAGTTGTTGAATCACCTCCACTAAGTTGTCATACAAAATGTTATCATTTGGAGGCAAGTACAGAGAACAAATTGTATATTTTCGCCCTATGTCGATCTGTACAACCACTGCCTGCAGAGGTGTACGAATAGACAGAGAAACTTGGGGAACATCTCGACGAAACCTCTTGGAGAGCACCCTTCTCTAACCTAGGCTGGACGTCTATCCAAAGGACCAACCCCTTTACTGATCCCATAACAATGGAGTTTATCGTCACTGGAGTCTTGATCAGTGGAGGGAGAGATGAAATGAATGGGACGCAATATCATGAACGAATCACGGAGACTGTCCAGGGATCGGCCCAAAGCTGCATCCACCTGTTCCAGCAGCTCTTTAGGCATCCCCCCCACTAGAGGACAAGCAGGGGGATCCCCTATCCTAGCATTTGCAGCCTTTGCCACCACCTCTAGGCTGTTTCCCTCCAGGAGAGGACTTAGTGCCTTTCCTGTCCTTGGCCAGAAATAGACTTTTAGACACCTCCTCCTTCGCTGCCGTTTTACTTGCTGAGGCCTTAGGTTGGTTAGTTTGTGGAGGAGCAGGTGGTCTGTAGGGCCGGGATGTCAAGGCCCTATGGAGGAGGGAGGCCTGATGGGACTTCCTCCATCTCTCCGCAGCTTGCTCAACATCCCTAGGCTTAAATAAAGAGGAACCCTCCAGAGAGGAGTTCCGAAGCCTTACGATCTCGACATTGGGGACTTGCTGATGGAATCTCTTGGATAGCATGTCCCTGCGCTTGAGGATGGCGTTTGCTTACAAGTTCACTACTTGGTGGGCCAGGAATGGTAGGGGTACCCGAGAGAGGGTAGGCTTCCATCACCTTCCTGGTACTTTCTTTGGAAAAATCCTCTGCCCGTACCAGGATCCCTACAGATCCCAACCAAAGATCCAGTCAAGAAGTCGCCTGCATGGCATACTTGGCAACCTTCTCCTAGTTCAGGATCTCCGAGAACATGACTTGACGTCCAGAAAGCCTCTCTAGAGAGACCCCTTTCATCAGTTCCTCTAACTAATGGTGAAGAGGAAGGGCTAGGGGAGGCTTGTACAAGATCTCATAGTATCACATCTGTTGTACACCCGGAGGTGGGAGGAGATTGGGGGACAAGCCTGATAGGAAGGAAGCAGAGAATTCGGAGAGTTAAGAAGCAACCTTACGCCAGGCACTCTTCAGCCCCTGAGACCATGACAAAGCTGCAATGGACTTCAAGGGCTTCTGAGTGCCAAAGACATGATTATTATTATTATTATTATTATTATTATTATTATTATTATTATTATTATTATTATTACTGTCCAAGCTACAACCCTAGTTGGAAAAGCAAAGTGCTGTGAGCCCTGGGGCTCCAACAGGGAAAAATAGCCCAGTGAGGAAAGGAAATAAGGAAATAAATAAATGAAGAGAATAAATTAACAATAAATCAATCTAAAAAAAAGTAACAACGTCAAAACAGATATGTCATATATAAACTATTAACAACGTCAAAAACAAAAGTGTCATATATAAACTATAAAAAGACTCATGTCCACCTAGTCAACAAAAAAGCATTTGCTCCAACTTTGAACTTTTGAAGTTCTACTGATTCAACTACCCGATTAGGAAGATCATTCCACAACTTGGTAACAGCTGGAATAAAACTTCTAGAGTACTGCGTAGTATTGAGCCTCATGATGGAGAAGGCCTGGCTATTAGAATTAACTGCCTGCCTAGTATTACGAACAGGATGGAATTGTCCAGGGAGATCTGAATGTAAAGGATGGTCAGAGTTATGAAAAATCTTATGCAACATGCATAATGAGCTAATTGAACGACGGTGCCAGAGATTAATATCTAGATCAGGAATAAGAAATTTAATAGATCGTAAGTTTCTGTCCAACAAATTAAGATGAGAATCAGCAGCTGAACACCAGACAGGAGAACAATACTCAAAACAAGGTAGAATGAAAGAATTAAAACACTTCTTCAGAATAGATTGATCACCGAAAATCTTAAAAGACTTTCTCAATAAGCCAATTTTTTGTGCAATTGAAGAAGCCACAGGCCTTATATGTTTCTCAAAAGTAAATTTGCTGTCGAGAATCACACCTAAAATTTTGAAAGAGTCATATAAATTTAAAGAAACATTATCAATACTGAGATCTGGATGTTGAGGAGCCACCGTCCTTGACCTACTTACAATCATACTTTGAGTTTTGTTAGGATTCAACTTCATACCCCACCGTGTCCTAATCCTCCTAAAGAGCCGTCTCCAGATCTGAAAACCTATTGAGGCCCCTCATTAAGGTCAGATCGTGCAGAAAGGCATGTTCCGACTCCTTTTGTTCTCCTTCCGATCCAAGACTAGCAGCGAGATCTTCATCATACACCACCGAGACGTCACGGGGTGGGTCCTGATCGGTTCTGGCTAGACTGACTGTAGGTTTGACACCCTCTGCGAGTCTAGTACGACAGCTGTCACACCACTACACTGATTGGGAAACAACTGCAAAACCTTTGCGTTTCTTAAATTAGCCGGATGAGGATGCTGGAATTACATCTATATGCTGTGGTGGCTGAAAAAAGTGGCTACTCGGTGTGCTGGTGAGGAAGTGGGGCTTCCTCGTCACTCGCCAGAAACTACCGACACGTCATAATAATTTCAACAGCAGAGTTCCAGCAATGATAAAAACACTCCTACTAAAAACAAAAAGTTTGTATACGTTTAGGAACAAATATCTTTAAATATACCATTTCAAGACATTAAAGTAATAGTAATTACTACTGTAGTTCCTTAACCCTGGATAGGTACGGTGGGTCGTTTGCGACCCCGAGCGTCAAAAAAAAACAGGTTTTTCTCACGTGACTCACCCCCGTGACTGAATTTGTGGGTGATCGACCTGCAGGAGGTGTCTCCCCTACACGCTCTAGTAGTGTCCAGATGTGCATTGCTGTAGCTGTACTCCTTCCCCGATTTCTGAGACGCGTCGGGGTCGTTCGCGTCCGAGTTTACCCTTCTGAGGTAGTTTGCATAATTATCAAAGTTATTACGTATTATGAAATTGTCGTAGAATGGTGCAACTTGTATAGGTTATCAGTTGTGGAAAGTCTTGGTGGATTGTTTGGCTACCATGTGCATGTTTTTTTTTTTAGTTAAAATGTCGTTCATCACCACGAGGACCATTTTACCGCGAGTGCCCCTTTTTCATTTTTTTCCATTTTTTTGCCAAGTCATTTTTCCGTAAGATATTGCCAAATAGTGTCGTAAAACTTTTGCTTGTTTAGTGTTGGAAAGTGTGTCTAGATGATCTGGCTACCCATGCATGACTTTGTTTTTGTCAGATACGACGTAGTTATTGGTATATTGGGTATTTAACTGCGGTTACCAATTTCTGTTTTTTTTTCAATATTTGTAAAAATTACTACGTAGTAAGGAATTGCCGTATATTATTCATTTTTTTTTCATGTTTATGTGTTAGAAAGTGTGCCTTGATGGTTGGGCTAACACGTGCATGTCTTTTTTTTTATCTGAGATGTCGTATATTAGAATGTCGGGCATTTTACCGCGAGTGTCCCTTTTTCCTTTTTTTTCATTTTTTTGCCAAGTCATTTTTCCGTAAGATATTGCGAAATAGTGTCGTAAAACTTTTGCTTTTTTAGTGTTGGAAAGTGTGTCTAGATGATCTGGCTACCCATGCGTGATTTTGTTTTTGTCAGATACGACGTAGTTATTGGTATATTGGGTATTTAACTGCGGTTGCCAATTTCTGTTTTTTTTCAATATTTGTAAAAATTTACTACGTAGTAAGGAATTGCCGTATATTATTGATTTTTTTTTCATGTTTATGTGTTAGAAAGTGTGCCTTGATGGTTGGGCTAACACGTGCATGTCTTTTTTTTTATCTGAGATGCCGTATATTAGAATGTTGGGTATTTTTCCGCGAGTGCCCCTTATTATTTGTTTTGCATTTTTTTGCTTAGTCATGTTACCGTAAGGAATTGGCAAGTAGTGTCGCAAAACTTATATTTTTATAGTGTTGGAAAGTGTTTTTAGATGATCTGGCTACCCATGCCTATTTTTTTTTTAGCCAGATATGGCGTATATATAAGTATGTGTTCGATTTTCCTGTGATTGCCATTTTTTCGTTTTTTCCCATTTCTTTCAAAATTACTACGTACTAAGGAACTATCACAGAGTAATATTTCATTTATATGTTTATTTGTCGGAAAATGTGCCTTGATGGTTTGCCTAGCACGTGGCTGAAATTTTTTTTTTCTGAAATGCCGTATATTAGAATGGCCATTTTTCCACGAGTGCCCCTTTTTATTTGTTTTGCATTTTTTTGCTTAGTCATGTTACCGTAAGGAATTGGCAAGTAGTGTCGCAAAACTTATAATTTTATAGTGTTGGAAAGTGTTTCTAGATGATCTGGCTACCCATGCCTATCTTCTTTTTTTAGCCAGATATGGCGTATATATAGGTATGTGTTCGATTTTCCTGTGATTGCCATTTTTTCGTTTTTTCCCATTTCTTTCAAAATTACTACGTACTAAGGAACTATCACAGAGTAATTATTCATTTAGATGTTTATTTGTCGGAAAATGTGCCTTGATGGTTTGACTAGCACGTGGCTGAATTTTTTTTTTCTGAAATGCCGTATATTAGAATGTTAGCCATTTTTCCTCGAGTGCCCGTTTTTATTTGTTTTGCATTTTTTTGCTTAGTCATGTTACCGTAAGGAATTGGCAAGTAGTGTCGCAAAACTTATATTTTTATAGTGTTGGAAAGTGTTTCTAGATGATCTGGCTACCCATGCCTATCTTTTTTTTAGCCAGATATGGCGTATATATAGGTATGTGTTCGATTTTCCGGTGATTGCCATTTTTTCGTTTTTTCCCAATTCTTTCAAAATTACTACGTACTAAGGAACTATCACAGAGTAATGATTCCTCTAGATGTTTATTTGTCGGAAAATTTTGTTTACTTTTTTTTTGATTGAATATCATCAAATTTTTTTAGCTAAAATATTGTTTTACATTTTTTTTTTCGATTTTATTTCCCTTCAAAAAACTTTTTTGGGTCAGAATTTTAATTTTATATTCGTAAAATAATCGACAATTATCCAGCAACCCACCATACAATTTTTATGCATATCCAATAATAATTAGATTAGTAAATAACACCTTGAAATTGACATACCCTTCCTACATTTCAAGTGGCAGATTAGGGAGTCTGAGTCAGTGTGGTTGGCGGCCATTTTGTGGACATATCCGAAGCGTAAGCTGCCCTATCTATATATATTCTTGTTCCCTATAGAATTTGTGATATTTTGGTATATTTTTACCTGCATAAATATCATATTATATATTAAATATATGTATTTTTTTACGGAATTTCTAAGTACTCAAAAAATTACCTTTAGATATGGCCCCTGATATAAATGTAATTTACAAAATAATGAAGATTTTTTTACATATTTCTATTTTAGGATAACATATGTTTATTCCCTAAAAAAATTAGCCACTTCCTATTTCATTTGGGTACCCAAAAAAATTCATGAAATTTGGACAAATTTTTTTGGCCAAAAAAAGTTACCCTTTTTTTCTCATTTCAGATCTTCACCTCCATGGGTCTGACTTCATCCAAAATACATCAAGATGTGTCCTAAACATTCAAGAATCAATTCCTAAAAGGATTTGTGTATATATGTATAAACTTTTTTTTTATGAATTTTTATGTCAGGTCTTTTTTTTTTCTACTTAATTTTTTAAAATATTTATAATAAATAGTTTTTCTGCAGATGAGTAGTATTTATCTATACAGTTGTTTTAAGCATTCATTGAAGTTTTTTTTGGCAAAAGAAAAAAGGAGGTTACTGCAAAAACTGATTTTTCAAGAATTTTTTTTGGCGTCGGGGTCGTTCGCGTCCGAGTATACCCTTAAAGGGGTGTCCGAGGACCGTACCTATCCAGGGTTAAATAATGAAGTTAACAATTTGCATAATAGTAATGAAGATGACTTAAAAGACTTTACTATATTCACGTAACATTTTTTGAAACATTAATTTCATGGCTAAATCCTCATTTTTTATTGTAATAAACTCCTAATTTTAATGAAAGTGAAGGTCAAATTTTACATAGAAAAAAAAAATAAAACCAACCATCTCCCAACTGCTGCAACAAAGTCCGTCCCATAACTAACTGGGATTCTGGACAGCCATCCTCTGCTAACTGACTTCGCATTCTCCGTAATAAACCTCTTGGGCCACCTGTAAAAAGCAAACCAAATATCACAATTTTTTTTTAAGTAATTTGCTTTGTTCCTTACTATACAGTACAAACCTGAGTCTTTTACTATAGGAGAATAGATAATAGTTAAGTTGGGGAACACGGCAATTAAAATTATAATGAGGTGTAAACAACAGACAGGTAATTACCTTTCACTTGGATGGAAGCATGGGAATTTCTTGAGGGCTGGCGATGGTGGGAAAGTTTGGGTAAAGAACGAAGGTTTTTTTAGTTAAGAAAAATACAAATTACTTTAAAAATTTGTGATTTGTTCCTAAATGAATACAAACCATCCTTCTTTACTATAGAGACTCATCCCTAGGAGGGAGGAAGTCCCCTTTCCAACTGGCTGGAAACTTAACCCAAGGACACAAAACTCTTAGCATTTTGGATGCTGAAAGTGTAAAGGCTCCTTACACTGTGTGAATACCAGAAAGAGAACCAGCGGGTTTCGTGGCCCTGGCTTTTGAGGGGTGTTCTCAAGCCAGAATTCCTTTTATCATAAACCTGGCAAGGAATGGGTTTGCTGATGCTGCAGCCTTAGAGACCATTTCAAGATTATGGGTTTGCTTCGCTAGATCACACTCCCCCTCATAAGGAGCAAGGGAAAATATGTGCTTGAGTATGGAACAAACACATTAAGTGGGCTTACCTAACTATCTGATTGAGTCCAGCTGGTGAGGTCTTTCAGAGCTATACCCCAAGAGATTGAAAGTAATAAAAAAGGCCAGTCATTCTTTATTTTCATCCCAGTCAGCCCAGCATTTGATCCACAGTTACTGGTCCTGTGAAAGGAGCCAAGGCAGCTATACCACTTGCCGAGCAGTTACAACAGGTCCTGAGAACGTAACTAGGGTCCAGTGGGTCAGATCCCGCAGGTAGTTAGCAGTGAGCGTTGTCAAATGCTTCCAACACCAGCCTGAAAAACATGCATCAGAGCGAAATTCCTCTCAAAAGTTAAGAGGGAATAATACTGTAACTCTTAGGACATGAGCTTTTACAGGTGTCTCTTCTGAGGGTGAGGAAGTGGGCGTCTGAAATCATCTCTCTCTGCCAGAATGGGATTGTGTTCTTTGAAAAATGCTCACAAAGAGATGTTGCAGGCGTGGTCTAAGTCCTAGTCCGCTTGAGATACCACCCGAGTTCTCTTTAAGGGACACAATAATATCTGATCAGATTATCGGTTATATCCCTAAAAACCCTAGAATCAGGCACCTAGATAATTTTGCTTTAGATACAAAGGTAAGGATAAAGAAGAGTGGATCTGCTTCCACCTCCATGAATGGATGATGTTGAACATGAGACCATGGAGTTCGATGATTATTCAGCTGAAGGTAAAGCGAGCAAGGAAACTGTTTTCAGGATAAAGTCCCTATCTGAGACTCACCTCAACAGTTAATAAGGTGCCCTCTTCCAGGAACGTAATATCTATTCAACGTTCCACAATGATGGACTCCCTCAACTGGAGGACAGGTCTGCTCAAAACTTTGTATTAGCATTGAAATTTCTTCTTCTACACCCTTCAGTCTATAGACGGCTCAAGGCCAAAAGAAATCCTTTTACCAGTGAAACAGAGCAAAGACTCTTCTTGCGGAGGACGAACAAAAAATATCAGCAATTAACAGAATAGAAATTCCTGGAGGAGAGCCATCCTTCCCAAGATGTAGGACCATTTGGCCTGGTAGACTGCTGTTGAGGATCTGTGGAGGTATCCATACATCTGTTGCGAAATCTCTTGTGGAAGGGCTTTCTCTGAAAGGAGATGCTGAATAACCTCCTTGAAGGAAGCTGGAGAAATCCCTCTGTACCTTGAAAGATCTTGGATTGTGGCAGGCACAGCAAGTCTGGGAAAGTAGACAATGCTTTTAAGGTTTTGTTAAGAGGAGCAGCAGGTCCAGGTATCACTCCCTTGGCGGCCACTTGAGTACAGTATTACAGTACAGCAGGTTTAATGCTGGTCCAACTTGATTTAGGATTTCTTAACCTGTTAAGCGTCACCCACGTGATAAACCGTTCACCACGATCGACTCGGTACCGCCTTCAACTGCATATTCCGTTCATAACTTTAATTGCCTTTTTCAAGCCGTCAGTCTCGTGACATTACGTTTAATCGTATAGTAAGTATAGGATCACCACTTGGCAACACTCAGTATATGGGGGCTGTAAATAGAAACTTATATGATGTCTGGCAACTATTTTTCTGAAGGTAGCTTGATGTTAGAAAACTGGTTTCCTATCAGTGCGCTTCGGGCGTTCATGCGGAAGTGGTTGTTTGTTGTTCCTTTTGTAATGAACAGTCTAAAGAGGAAGGTTATTTCTTTAGATGAAATAAATGATATTCTTGTTGAGGAATTTGATAATGATAACCTGTTTGATAATGAGAGCACTAGTTTTGAATCCTCCAGTGATGAGTACTGTATATTGAAAAAACAAAGTTTTCTTTCGATGCCGAAAGCGAAAATGACTTCTCATTATCAAATGACTGGACAACGAGATTTCACAAAACTATATAGGAAAGGAAATGCCAACAGAGAGAGAGAGAGAGAGAGAGAGAGAAAGAATAAAGTGGATAAATAATGTACAAATGTATGACGAACATATTTGAAAACGAGAGAGAGAGAGAGAGAGAGAGAGAGAGAGAGAGAGAGAGAGAGAGAGAGAGAGAGAGAGTTGTCCCTTTGCTTTTGTTGCTTATCCAGGCGTAAGATTTACGATTGAAGATAAAAAGAACCCATTAGAATATTCAGTATTATGTAGCAATTTGACGTGAAATAATAGAAGTATTATTTGTTTTTTTACTCTACCATGTAATTAATATCCCTACTTTTAACTATGAATACGAATTATAAGCATAAAGAAATGATACTAACTTTGAAAAATTATCATTAGTGAAATGACCGCTCAGGGCAAAAAAAGCGTGACGGTACGTTAGCGGCAACCTGGTCCAGGGGGGACGCTTAACAGGTTAACAGGCAAAACGGCAATAAAGTATATATATTGAGGTCATCCCACAGATGCTGGAACACGTTCTTGAACGCTGCTTTCAGGTCTGGAACTGGAAAGCAATCAATCATGAGTTTATGGTTAAGGAAGGTCCCAAATGGATCCAATGTCTGAGAACACCACAAAATCAGGATCTCTGATACTGTCCGTAGGCATAAAGATCATCCTCATCCAACAATCTGCACGTTATTCCTCAATTTGACTGCTATTGCACTATGCTCCTTTCATCCGGGATGAAATGACCCAACATGGTAATAGAGATGAGCTCTGTCCACTCAAGGGTCATTACTGGTTGTTGGCACAGTTGCAGAGATGTAGTAATTCCTTGCTTGTTTGTGTAAGACGCAAGTAGTGTTGTCACTCGTAAACACTAACGAATGCTTGCGCAAAAAGGGGAAAAACTTCTGCAAGGCTAAAGCTTTAGTTCTCATTGCTTGAATGTTCCTGGCAACCTGGAACCGTCCAGGAACTTGACACTATGTTTTTACCAAGGAGAGCTTCTCACACTTCTCTGAATGTGTCTATAAAGAGGAGGAATTCCAGTGGAAGTATCGAGACTGGTAACCCCCTTTCATGAGGCTCATCTCATCTAGACACCATCAAAGATCCTTTCTGGATTCCTCCCCTATCCGTATTGAATAGAGCAGAACATCCACATGCTGTGACCAGGAAGCTTTAGTCCCCATTGTAAAGATCAATGATAAGATTTGCCTCTGGGGACTAACCATTCTATGATGTCAAATTCCTAAGGCACTACTGCCACTGATGTGCTGGAAGGGACTGCCACAGAAATCTTTTGGGATGGCTATACAGTACTTTCCTTGCAATGTAACTATATCTATCCCGAGATACACTAGTCATTGAGTGGGGATTAAGAAAGAATTTCCTTGATTCATAACGAACCCCCGGTCTTGACAACAAGAGAACTCGATCTAAGAGGAGGAGAAGGTCGTCCTCCAACCCTGATAGGCTCAGCCATTCATCTAGAGAGCAGAGCAGGTGAAATTCGTTGGCATGCGTCCATGAGGATACCATCTCAAAGATCATTTGTGAAAATTACACAAAGTCCTTCTCGGTGGTCAATCAGTCTGTGGAATCTTGAAGTCACAACATGACATTTTAGCACTCAATTGTCCACGGCCACCTGGTGTATTAGGAACTCAACCGCCCTATCTTCCGTCAGAACAATATCTCGCACGGTAGCCATGGTTGTGACTTCCATACTAGAAGCCTCTGATGGTGAAAAGAAACTTTCACCATTGAAAAACATCCTCCTGAGCAACCCGGTGTCCAGGTTGTACCTGCGAGGTTTAATGGAAGCAGTGAAGGGAGAGTCTCATTCCTCTGATAGTATTTTCTCTGCCTCGTAAAGGCTGCAGGAATCAAGAGAGAGGATAACTTGCTATATAAAACACCTCATTTCCGGAGACCTGAGAATCCCCTTTTTCTAAGATTTCCTTGGGTAAAGCCAACCAAGATGGTTCAAGTCTAAGTGTCGGACTGCTAGGGGCGAGACAGAAAATTTCGATGGCTACCTTCTTGTCCTTCAGGGAAAAGACAAGGCTTCTCCTAAGCTGTAAACCTTTACGATACAGCGCAGCCCCTTGAGGAATGTTCAATCTGTGACTACCATTTCTGTTTTTTGGAAGACAACCATTCCTCCCTTTTGAATGAGACCTACTACGAGTACCCGAGACGTACATTAAAAGGATGCGTCTGAAGCACACATCTGGTATGATGCTTCTGTATAAGGAGCAACATATGGAAGGAAGTTCAACTGACTAACATGCATGTAGTGAAGATCACGATGTGGTAGCACACCCGGGAGATATCAGTCTGGCAGATTCCCCATGACACAGGAGTGTCTGTAAACTTGCCAAAGTTGGGTTCTGATGGAGCAGCTTGCAGAGACAAAGCATCTGGGATAGCGCACCTAGGAAACTCGTCTGGAAAGTGAGCATCGGACTCTCTCTTTCTATGTCTTTTAGGTTCAACAGCACCCTGCACATTGTAGGACTTAGATTTGGCATATTTCATGTTTGAAGCTCATACAATGGTTCAAGGATAAAAAATTTACAAGTGGAAGTTCCACTGTATATACAATATAACATTGCTTTACCAGCAACGCCACCTAAAATTTCTTATTTAACACCAGTTGTTTTGACCTTTCCATACCTCAACATTGAGTTACACAAACTGCTTTAAACTCTCAAATTCCTCCCACAAGATCATGTTAATATTGTCGCTGTTTGAGTTTAAAGTGGAGATATTGTGCTATGGGAACATGAATACAACAAGACTAAAATATATGCTGTAATTGGGACTCGTGAATAGCTCCACTCAGGCTTTGAAACATAAGTACTGTACTCTGTGCAATTTAGCATACAGGGCACAGGTGAAGGATACTCAAGAAGTTTTCTGTCATTGCCTAGACATGATTTTGTCATAATGAGGTTGACTCGATTACTGATGCGTTCAAAAGCCTAGGCGAGGTGATAAAATGTTATTTTCATTAGTAAAATAAATTTTTGAATATACTTACCCGATGATCATGTAGCTGTCAACTCTGTTGCCCGACAGAAATCTACGGTCGGGATACGCCAGCGATCACTATACAGGTGGGGGTGTACACAACAGCGCCATCTGTGAGTAGGTACTCAAGTACTTCTTGTCAACAAGAACTCAATTTTCTCCTCGGTCCACTGGTTCTCTATGGGGAGGAAGGGCAGGTCCTTAAATTCATGATCATCGGGTAAGTATATTCAAAAATTTATTTTACTAATGAAAATAACATTTTTCAATATTAATCTTACCCGATGATCATGTAGCTGATTCACACCCAGGGTGGTGGGTGGAGACCAGCATACATGTTAACAAAGAAGCTAAGTATCCCGTATCTTATTTTAGCCGTTATTCAAAGTAACAAACATAAAATAAATAAGTACCTGGTAAGGAAGTCGACTTGAACCATTACTCTGCCTTTTTAAGTACGTCTTCCTTACTGAGCCTAGCGATCCTCTTAGGATGCTGAGCGACTCCTAGGTGCTGAAGTATTAAGGGCTGCAACCCATACTAAAGGACCTCATCACAACCTCTAATCTAGGCGCTTCTCAAGAAAGAATTTGACCACCCGCCAAATCAACCAGGATGCGGAAGGCTTCTTAGCCTTCCGGACAACCCAGAAATATTTCAAGAGAAAGATTAAAAAGGTTCTGGAATTAGGGAATTGTAGTGGTGGAGCCCCCACCACTACTGCACTCGTTGCTACGAATGGTCCCAGAGTGTAGCAGTTCTCGTAAAGAGACTGGACATTCTTAAGATAAAAGACGCGAACACTGATTAGCTTTTCCAAAAGGTTGCGTCGAAAATATTTTGCAGAGATCTATTTTATTAAAAGGTCACGGAAGTTGTGATAGCTCTAACTTCGTGTGTCCTTACCTTCAGCCAAGCTTGGTCTTCCTCATTCAGAAGGGAATGAGCTTCTCGTATTAACAGTCTGAAACTAATAGGATAAGGAATTCTCTGACATAGGCAAAGATGAATTCTTAACTGAACACCATAAAGCTTCAGACGGGCCTCGTAAAGGTTTTTAAAATAGAACTTAAGAGCTCTACAGGACATAATACTCTTTCTAGTTCATTTCCAACCATATCGATAAGTTTGGAATAACGAACGATATTGGTCAAGGCCGAGAAGGCAGCTCGTGTTTGGCTAGAAAACCAAGATGTAGAACATGTAGCCGTTTCGGATGAAAATCCGATGTTCTTGCTGAAGGCATGAATCTCACTGACTCTTTTAGCTGGTAAAGCATATCAGGAAAAGAGTCTTAAAGGTGAGATCTTTCAGGGAGGCTGATTGAAGAGGTTCGAACCTGTCTAACATAAGGAATCTTAGAACCACGTCTAAATTCCAACCAGGTGTAACCAAACGACGCTCCTTCGTGGTCTCAAAAGACTTAAGGAGGTCCTGTAGATCTTTATTGTTAAAAAGATCTAAGCCTCTGTGACGGAAGACTGATGCCAACATGCTTCTGTAACCCTTGAAAGTGGGAGCTGAAAGAGATCGCTCTTTTCTCAGATATAAGAGGAAGTCAGCTATTTGAGTTACAGAGGTACTGGTCGAGGATACGGATACTGACTTGCACCAGTTTAGGAAGATTCCCCACTTCGATTGGTAGACTCTAAGGGTGGATGTTCTCCTTGCTCTAACAATCGCTCTGGTTGCCTCCTTCGAAAAACCTCTAGTTCTCGAGAGTCTTTCGATACTCTGAAGGCAGTGAGACGAAGAGCGTGGAGGCCTTGGAGTACCTTCTTACGCGTGGCAGACGTAGCAGGTCCACCCTTAGGGGAAGAGTTCTGGGAACGTCTACTAGCCATCGAAGTACCTCGGTAAGTTATTCTCTCGCGGGCCAGAGGGAAGCAACTAGTGTCAACTTTGTCCCAACGTGAGAGGCGAACTTCTGCAGTACCTTGTTGACAAACTAGAACGGAGGGAATGCATATAGATCTAGATGAGACTAATCTAGTAGAAAGGCATCTAAAAGAACCACTGCTGGGTCCGGGATAGGTGAGCAAAGTATTGAGAGCCTCTTGGACATCGAGGTTGCGAAGAGATCTATGGTTGGCTGGCCCCAGGTGACCCAAAGTCTCTTGCATACATCTCTGTGGAGGGTCCAATATGTTGGAATTATTGTCCCTTCCTACTAAGACAAACTGCTAAGACATTCAAGTTGCCTTGGAAGAAATTTGTTACTAGTGAAAAGTCTAGACCTGTTGAACAGGAGAGGAGGTCACTAGCGAACTCGCACCCTGTCAGAGAGTAGGTCCCTCCTTGCTAGGAGATGAACATCAAAGCAGGGAGTTGTCCGTGTTGACCTCCATTACTTTGTCTTGAAGGAGAGACCTGAAGCTTTTCCAGGTCAGACTTACTGCCAGAAGCTTCTTGCAGTTCCATAATCCCGAGCATTCCCTACCGCCTAAGGTCGCACCCCAGCCTACGTCCGATGCGTCTGAGAAGAGAACGTGGTTGGGAGTCTGAACAGTCAGGGGAAGACCCTATAAAAGGTTGATAAAGTCCTTTTCTCAGGTTAGACCAGACTTATCTTCCGGAAACCGGGATCGAGACCGCTTCTAGCGTCTTGTCCTTTTCCAGTGAAGAGCTAGATGAAACCGAAGAGGATGGAGGTGTAGTCTTCCAAGTGACACCAAATGCACCACGGATGACAGTGTCCTAACCAGACTCATCCACAGCCTGACAGGGCCGTATTCCTTCTTCAGCATCTTCTGGATGGATAGCAGGGCTGGGGATTGATCTTCTTGTTCAGCCATGTCCTCATCAGAGGGTTCCTCATCCGAAACTGATGAGGAAACGGCAACGGAGTGGGCAACGTCTGACTCGCTGAATCCGGTCGCACTGGTGGATGCGTGACGGAGCCGGACACAAGATCATGGTACTGCTGCACAGTCTGTGAACTGTCAACCATGGGGAAGCGAGGAAGTACAGCGACAACCCGAAACTGTCTAGACTGTCTGGGTAGTACAGACAACCCCTTATCGGGTTGCTGAGGTTGCCGCACTGCGTCACAACAAGTCACCTCTGCTGGTTGTTGAACGTCTTCCCAGTGACACACTGAACGTCCACAACCACCTCCGAGAGTAGCATAACATCAACGTGCGACTGGCAACCCACACTGGGTCGCACCGGTGGAGGAACCATCTCAACTGGCGGACGTGAGTAGGATACCTCAGCGTCAACAGGGCGTACAACCAACCGGTAGGAAGGTCGTTGGCAAGAAGGGTCTTCTCCGTAAAAAATCCTCTATCAAGGACTAAGCTTGGACTGCATGTCTTGCAACAAAGCCCAAGGTCTATGGGAGCAGGTGTGGCAACAGACGGGGTTAGCGACTGAAGCGGAACCATTTACCCTCTCTGGAAGCATGTTATGCTTAAATAAAAGTCCATAGGAGGCTAAGCAGCTTAAGGCTCCTCTCCAAATGACAGAGTCCTCAAGGGAATATCAGAAGGAGGGAGAACAGCACTTTCTCATCTACAGGAACCATATCCGAGAAAAGCTAGGTTCTCTCAGTGAGGGTTTCACTGGTGCAAAAGCAGCAGACCAGAAGGCAACGTTATGAAACTGCTTGACAGTCTGTGAACTGTCAAAAACTGAACTGTCAACCACAACAGGAGCGTGAGGACATACAGCACTGGTGTATAAGTAGCAGACCAGAAGGCAACGTCATGTAACTGTTTGACAGTCTGTGAGTTGGCAACAACCAAAGTTGTGTGGGGAAGCTTCAACTCCTGACTGACTAGTTTGCTGCTGGCGAGTGGCGGTAACCACAGTGTGTTGCGGAGGCTGACACACCGTGTCAAAACACGGCAGCTTGTGGTAGCTCACGCACGGCAACGGAGTGCTCTGTGTGTGGGAGTCATCATACATCTGGCAGGGTTGACTGTGCATGGGTGGAGGAGCTCTCACAACAAGAGTGTGAGAGCAGGAAGCCATGCCGGGCGCACAACCGTGGGAGGTGTAGGCCCACGGGTGCATCGTCAACCTTCTCCGCAGTCGGAGTGTGGGAGCTGGCAACAACAAAAGCAGAGTGCTGGTGCGTGGGAGGGGCTGCGGTGGGTTGAGGAGCATGCGGTATGGTATGCGGAGCATGCTGTAAGGTATGCGGCTCATGCTGCATGGTATGCGGAGCATGCTGTAAGGTATGCAGAGCATGCTGCATGGGCTGCGGAGAATGCCGCATAGTGCTGGAACCCGGCAGCTCTACAGAACCTTCCCACTGCTGGTGCGGTAGCTCACGCATGTTAGCAGATGGTGCAGCAAGAACATGCGTCTGGCAGGGTGGACTGCGCATCGGTGGTGGAGCTCTCACAGGTGGAGGGTGGGAGCAGGCAGCCGCAGTATCTGCTGAGCGCACAACCTCGGCGGGTTGTAGGTTAACAGGTGCATTGTCAACCTTCCAGCACGATACTCCTGCATGAAGGAGCAAGCTGAGACTGTATAGTCTGCAGCATGGACCACTAGGGTCTATGAAAGACAACAACAAACGGAGCTACTGTCCGTTGTGACTGAGGGTCTAAAACAGCTGGTGCGGCAACAGGAGTTACTGCCTGTTGCGGTACCACCTTGCCTCTCTTGGGAGGTGTGCAGTTGTAGTACTGCAGCGAGTCCGAACTGACCCAGTGGCTACACCTAGGCCGTTGGACTTGCGCGGAAGGGACCGACTTGCACTTAAAAGCTGCAAGATTTGGTCCATGGTTTCTGCGAGAAACCTCTTCCGCAGACGAGGAATAAATGGGCTCTCTCGTCTTTGTGTGGGTGGGGTGATCACGTCGGCAACGTGTGTAGATACACCCGAAACCACGGAGGGAAACGTTTGTTCGTCGATCAAGACCTGTGGAACCCATAAGTCCTTCGACATTACTTCTCCCCTGGGCTTGGGAGCTTGTAAGAGGTATCGGACAAGGTGAACAACTGGCACGAACAAACGAACCCTCGAACGCAACACTGTAACACTTTGCGCATATCACTTTATCACTTTTGATTTTCTGTTTGCACTTATTTCACTGAACTCGAAACTTTAAGTGATTTGTACCTGAAACACGCAATCCTATCCTTCATTAAAAGGTAGTAATTGCGAAAACAGTATTACAATGTAACAGAAAAACATAATGAAAGATAAAGAATTCAGTGGCTGGAAAAGAGACTAAACACTAGATCAAATAAACTACGTTTAAAATCTCTCACCGCATAAAGCCTGGGAACAAGAATAAAACTCTAGAAACGTTTTACCTTCTTCCCCTATAGCGACTAGGGAGAAGAGCAAAAAACGAGAAAAACGTTACCCGCTTGAACGAAACGTTTATCCTCCTCTCTCTCCCTCCGTCTCTATCTCTCTCTCTCTCTCTCTCTTGACTTAGAACCTGAGAGATGAGCCCAATTATATATCGTTAAAACATATTATTTGTTAAAGGAAAAAAACTGAAAGGTTTCCCAAATAAAAAGTTCCTTTATTAGAATTAAAACCATTTAAGCTAAGAAAGAATGAACGAAACGCTAGAATCGGTTTACTCATACTGCAACGTGAAACCGTGAAATACTCTCTCTCTATCGTAACGATAGAGCGCAAGTTGAACGTTCTGAACGTCAACAACTGCGGAGACTAAACAAAACGTTAGTTCAACTTTGAAAACAGTACGAGACTATCAAAGAAATTCTTTCAAAAACATTAAAATTAAAATAGCATAAATTCTTAACAGGAAAAACGATATGACGGGCTCAATGTTAAATAACTTCGGTTCCAAGTAAGGACCGCCTACTATTAGGAAAGGTCGCATATAAACAAACATAAAAATTAATTTTTATAAGTTTATAATAAATGGAAAGTTAATAATAAATGGAAAGTTAATCGAAGAGGCCTATAAATGGCGGAGAGATATAAAATAAATCTATAACTTTGTTAAGCAAAATTACCAAAAACCTAAACACACTTCCGTCTAAGGGAAGGGTGGGTCATAAAAAGTGAAAGAGAGTCTATACTCTCTTCGACACCAACACTTCCGTCTAAGGGAAGGGTCAGCCATTTAAAAGTGAAAGAGAGTCCATACTCTCTTCGTCACCATAATAAAATCTATCCAAAACGAGTTCAAGTTTTGAAATGAAGATAAAAACCCCTGCATAGCGAAAGCTCAAAACTGGAATGGTGTACTTCACCAAAAAGTTGTGAAAACAAATCCAGTTAGGGACGGCGTATTAGTAGGTCTTGCCGGAGGCACGACAGAGGAAAAATTGAGTTCTTGTTGACAAGAAGTACTTGAGTACCTACTCACAGATGGCGCTGTTGTGTACACCCCCACCTGTATAGCGATCGCTGGCGTATCCCGACCGTAGATTTCTGTCGGGCAACAGAGTTGACAGCTACATGATCATCGGGTAAGATTAATATTGAAAAATACACATTAGATGATTGTTCCCCTAACAATGAGTGCTTATTTTTTGTGAGGGCTCTCTAGGATCATGGGGTTGTTCAAAAGTGGGTCTGCTGTCGCCCTTCAAGTGTTTGTGTTTATTTGTACCAGTAGGCAGACAAATATATAGAACAAAATCTACCGTTTAGTACTGATAAAATTTAGTGCAAGGGATTATAAACTTGTAAATAGATGGGAAAATTTAACACCACAGTACAGTAGTCATATAAAATTTTCTACTAAAATTGTTCAATATTTACCCATTGCATTTATTGTCCCTACTTTGCAGAAGTTTTTACATTTTTTCATGATTGGTAATAAAAACAAAATTGTAATGAACTAGTATATTGTAGTTAGAAGTTGATTCACATATGAGAGGGTTATTGTCATAAAATCTAAACTGCCATGACAATTGTTTAAGCAAATCTTTATTTCTTTTTTTCTCATTATAGGACCTTGATGCTTATGGAGGTGTAGACCCAAATTATCTAAAGTTTTTGAAAGTCTTTTGGCAAAACGTCTTAATAGGTTTGCTGAAGGTAATCATCTATACCCTAGTTTGCAATTTGGTTTTCGTAAAGGCCTTGGAGCATGTGATGCCCTTCTTACAATCTCCAATGCTGTACAGAAATCCCTTTATTGTGGTCAGGAAGTTCGTATGATTGGCCTTGATTTTAGTGCTGCCTTTGACTGTGTTAATCACGAGGCCCTTGTTTTCAAACTCAAACAGTTGGGAGTGGGTGGGTCATTTCTTAGCATTAGTATTGATTTTTTAATTAATAGATCTCAAAGAGTTGTTGTTGATGGGCACCATAGTGAGTATAGGAATGTGATCTTCGGTGTTCCACAGGGTAGTGTTCTTGGCCCATTACTTTTCTTACTATATACACATGACTTGTGATTTAGCCTAGAAAACAAGCTTGTTGCATATGCAGATGATGCTACTCTCTTTGCATCAATTCCATCCCCTGAATGTAGATCTGGGGTTGGTGAATCCCTTAATAGAGTTTTAGCTAAAATTATTGCATGGTGCAAATGATGGGGTATAAAGTTGAATCCTAATAAAACTCAAAGTATGATTGTAAGTAGGTCAAAGACGGTGGCTCCTCAACATCCGGATCTCAGTATTGATGATGTTTCTTTAAATTTGCATGACTTTTAAAATTCTAGGTGTGATTCTCGACAGCAAATTTACTTTTTAGAAACACATTAGGTCTGTGTCTTCTTCAATTGCACAAAAAAATGGCTTATTGAGAAAGTTTTACAAGATTTTTGGTGGTCAATCTATTCTGAAGACGTGTTTTAATTCTTTCATTCTACCTTGTTTTGAATATTGTTCTCCTGTCTGGTGTTCAGCTGCTGATCCTCATCTTAATTTGTTGGACAGAAACTTTTGGTCTATTAAATTTCTTATTCCTGATTTAGATATTAATCTTTGGCACCGTCGTTCAGTTAGTTCATTATGCATGTTGCATAAGATTTTTCATAACTCTAACCATCCTTTACATTCAGATCTCCCAGGACAATTCTATCCTGTTCGTAATACTAGGCAGGCAGTTAATTCTAATAGCCAGGCCTTCTCCATCATGAGGCTCAATACTACACAGTATTCTAGAAGTTTTATTCCAGCTGTTACCAAGTTGTGGAATGATCTTCCTAATAGGGTAGTTGAATCAGTAGAACTTCAAAAGTTCAAAGTTGGAGCAAATGTTTTTATGTTGACCAGGCTGACACGAGTCTTTTTATAGTTTATATATGGCATATCTGTCTTTAACGTTGTTAATAGTTTATATAGGACATATCTGTTTTGACGTCCCTGTTTTTAGAATGATTTATTGTTAATTTATTCTCATCATTTATTCATTTCCTTATTTCTTTTCCTCACTGGGCTATTTTTCCCTGTTGGAGCCCTTGGGCTTATAGCATCTTACTTTTCCAACTAGTGTTGTAGCTTGGCTAGTAATAATAATAATAATAATAATAATACTGTAATAGATTTTCTTTTGATGACCAATTATATTAAGAATAAATATTTTTTATTACAATATTTTTTTGTCACCACTCAAATAACCTGTTTTTTCAGCTACAATAGTAAAGAAAATTGTCATTTGTTCAATAACATTACCCAAGATACAGTAACTATCCAGAAGAAAGTGTATATAAATGTAGTGTGGCTGGAGAGCGGTCAGCATCCCGAATCAGGCAGTCTGCATGCTACATCCAGCAGCATTCTGCTAGCCACCATAACAGAGATGTCTGAAGGAAGGTCTAGAAGATCCACGACAGCCTGGAGAAACAGCAATTGAAGGGCACTTCCTTAAGGGAAGAGCGCCTGGGAGAAACTCGCCATCCGAAGACTTTGAAGGAAGGCTGGAGGCAATGCAGCTTCTCTAAAACATCTGGGGCAGCTGATGGGGGTCTAGATGTTACATGATAATCCAGAGAAACAGGAACTAAAGGGTGCTTCTCTCAGGAAGGCATCTAGGAGAAGACTCTCCTTCCGAAGACTTGGAAAATAGACTGGAGTAAAAGCTGTTACTGTAGGGAGGTCTAGAAGTTCCAAGACAAACTGAAGAGATACACCACAGGCATCTAAGATCCCCCTCCTAAGATAGAGGACTTAGCATGCTCCAAAGAGCTAGTGTTCTGGAGGAGACCTCCAGAAGGGCAAGGGCTTGAGTGAAATAATGCTCTGGGTTCGCAGTTGAAGAAGACACCCACAGCACCTCGCAGGGGAAAGATTGATTGATTGATTTGAGTTCTCTGGCATCCTGACATCGCAAGGGAAAGATCCCCTGGTGAGGAGGCTCTGAAGGTCCATGGACAGGCGGTGGAAGAACAGGAAAACCAGAAGAGCTCCTGCCTTCTGGGAAGAGTTGCTCCTGCTCCTGCAGGGGGAGTTCCTCAATAGGAATGTCTGACTGGAGTCCTAAGGGCTCCAACTCAAGCTGAAAAAAGAAACTTTCCCTTGGGAGGAAGACTCACATTTCCTTTGGGGAAGGCTTCCCTTCCTCGAAGACTGCCAAGGTAAGTGTTGAGTGAGGGGTCGTGGCTAAACCACCTCAAGGATAACTCAAAAGGCAATGAAGACTGCTTCCCCAAGGACCCAACAACCGCATAAGCAACGAATTCCAGTCCCAAAATGCCAGGCAGGGACGAAACTAAAAGACTATGAACATATAACAAGAAGCCCTTAGATGCGGTCATATTCCCTGCAGGAACCCGGGGGAAGAAACACTTCTTAAATTCAAGAAGATACAGAACAATCCCCAAAAGACTTTCAAATAATTCATACACGCTAGAAAAGAAAGAAAACCAAATTAAATATGCCTAAAATTCCGTCCAGCAAGAATGTCTGTTCTCTCCCAAGGCCAAAATCCAAATGAGTTATCAGTGAGCTTTGCTGTTATCTAGTCCTATAGTAAAGGACAATGGCTTGTATTCATTTAAGAACAAGTTTACGTTTAAAAGTAAATCAAATAAAAACTATTAACAGAAAGTGATTTGAAATCTTCATACCAGTAAAATGTATGAATGATAAGTTCATAAACATTAATTTACTATTCTAATAGTTATAGCCATACGCAGTACTGCTAAATTCTATAAGAATGAAAAAGAATGGGATTTAAACATAACAAAATTAAAGCAAAGACTGTTAGGACTTAACTAATAATTTACAAAACAACTTTTCCATAACTTTAATCGATAGAACAGTAACCAATTTATATCTAACATCAAGAATGCCCCTAACTATGCAATAAAACCCTTTTTTTTTAATTCTTCTTCAACACTGATCATAGAATTTTATACACATACAATTTCCAAGGAACATAATTGCAAAAGGGGCGAAAGTAATGTACAGTACTTGAATTTTCTATTCATAAAATGAATTTAGGACTTTTGGCAGGGATTGTAGATTGACAAATAACATGGGCCTGTCAAATACTTCTCTTTAAATTTTATAGCACTTGACTGATTCCCAAAGTATATACCAAACCTTTGTCACTTGAACTGCCTAACAATGGATTGGATTAAATCTAAAAATATGTGCCATAAGAAGCAGCACTAGGGCCAAGGTAAACATTCAGCAGCCATTTCCTAAATTAACCCTAAATATGACAAATTCGTTGACAATATGGAGTTTTTATGATAAAACAAAGTTTTATGAATACTTACCTGGCAGTTATATATTTATAGCTGAGTCTCCGACTGTGGCAGAATTTAATCGAAAATCTACGGCAACCGCCTTGTGGTGGTTGTGTGGTTAGATGGTTAACAACCCTTACAGGGTGGTACTTGGAATCATTCCCATTTTCTGTTCCTCAGATTATCTTTGCCCGACCTGTTTCCTGAGGGGAGGTGGGTGGGCTTTAAAATATATATATAACTGCCAGGTAAGTATTCATAAAACTTTGTTTTATCATAAAAACTCCATTTTTATGAATAGAACTTACCTGGCAGTTATATATATATAGCTGATTCACACATTTGGAGGAGGGAAACAGACAGAAAAACATAGTTGGGGAAACAACTAAAGAGTTGTAGGAGAACAAACACCTTGATTCCTTACCTGCTAAGGTAGCTGACTTCAAAGGTAACTGCCTCTAGAGTCGCTTTCCCTTAGGAGTGTTCAGCCAGGAGTAGACCCGCTACGCTGCAAACAACTCAATCGAGTCTGTCAAAGGGGTAGGACCAACAACTTGACTAGACTTCAGAAAACTACCTTCCCATATAATAAAACCTGCAACCTTACTAAAGCTAACCACCTAACCTTGCAGAAATAGATATAAACTATCTATCTGGACTTGAGGGAACCGTACCACAAGACGAGGACCTCAGACAACCATAAAAAACACAAACCCATATACAAGTACATAAACTAAGGTTGAGTAGGGGTAGTAACTCCTTTGCCTAATACAGAAGCCGCAGCTACGTATGGGCCCAAGGTATAACACTTGTCATAGTCCACTCTTACCTCTCTGAGGTAATGAGAAGCGAAGACAGAGTTGCTCCTCCAGAACGTTGCATCCATGATCTGCCTAACTGACATATTTTTCCGGTATGCCAGCGAAGCAGCAATGGCCCTTACTTCGTGAGCCCGTACTTTTAACAGGGCGAAGTTTTCTTCCTCACAAAAGAGGTGGGCTTCCCTAATAGTTTCCCTCAGGAAAAAGGACAAAGCGTTCTTTGACAGGGGTTTTTGAGGATCCTTCACCGAACACCATAAGGAGTTGGAAGCACCCCTCACGCTCTTAGTGTGGGCCAAATAAGCCTTGAGAGCCCTAACCGGGCAGAGGAGGCTTTCCTGTTCCTGACCCACTAGATTCGTGAGGTTAGGGACTTCGAAAGTCCTGGGCCAGGGTTTCGAGGGGTTCTCATTCTTGGCGAGAAAGTCGAACCTCAAGGCACAAACCGCTCCATTTAGGGTGAAGCCTACACGCTTCTCGATTGCCAGGACCTCGCTGATCCTCCTGGCATTCGCTAGAGACAAAAGGAAGAGGGTTTTCTTAGTCACATCTCGCAGAGAAGCTTGCGAGATAGGCTCAAACTTCCTGGAGCACAAAAACTTAAGCACCACATCCAGGTTCCAAGAAGGGGGTCATAAGTGCACCTGCTTCGTTGTCTCAAAAGACCTAATGAGGTCCTGCAAGTCCTTATTCTGAGATAACTCTAAGCCTCTATGCCTAAAGACGGTTGAGAGCATGCTCCTGTATCCTTTAATGGTAGATAAAGCCAGCTTACCATCCTGACTGAGGTACAAAAGAAAGTCTGCAATCTGGCTTAGAGAGGTAGAGGACGAGGAAACCTAGCGCCTCCTGCACCAAGCTCTAAAGGTCTCCCACTTTGACTGGTAGACTCTTTGTGAAGAGATCCTCCTTGCCCTGGAAATAGCTTTCGCCGCTTGTGCCGAAAAGCCTCGAGATCTAACGAGCTTCTCGACAGTCTGAAGGCAGTCAGATTGAGAGCGAGGGGGTTTTGGTGGAATCTCTCGAAGTGGGGTTGTCTGAGAAGATCTGGACTTGCTGGGAGTCTTCTTGGAAAGTCCATCAGCAACCCTACCACTTCGGTGAACCATTCCCTCGCAGGCCAGAATGGAGCCACTAGGATCATTCGTCCCGAATCGAGGAGAGCGAATTTCCTGACAACCAGATTGATGATCTTGAACGGGGGAAAGGCATACATGTCCAGCCCCGTCCAATCCATCAAGAAGGTGTCCACTGCAACAGCCTCCTCGTCCAGGACTAGGGAGCAGTAGTTGGGCATCCTCTTGTTTAGACCGGAGGCGAAAAGGTCTATTACAGGTCTGCCCCACAACTTCCAGAGGCTCCGACAGACATGCGGGTTGAGAGTCCACTCTGTAGGAAGGACTTGTCCCCTCCTGCTGAGCATGTCTGCCCTGATGTTTCTCTGCCCTTGAACAAACCTTGTCAACAACTGGGTCTCGTTCTCGTTCGCCCAAAGGAGAAGCTCTCTCGCAGTTGAGAACAGAGAGAGGGAGTGAGTTCCCCCTTGCTTCCTTATGTACGCGAGAGCTGTGGTGTTGTCGGAATTGATCTCCACAGTCTTTCCTGACACCGAGGTTTTGAAGGCCTTGAGCCCTAACAAAATGACCATCAATTCCTTCCTGTTGATATGCCAACTGACCTGACTCCCTTCCCAAATACCTGAGACCTCTTTGTTCCCTAGTGTTGCTCCCCAGCCTGACTCGGACGCGTCTGAGAATAACACTAGGTCGGGGTTCTTCTTGAACAAGGAGATCCCTTTTCCCAACAGAGCTGGGTACAGCCACCACATTAAAAGATCCTTGATCTCTGTCGGAATGGGAAAAGAAAAAGTGTCCTCCTGGATCTTTCTGTTCCAAACCTTTGCGAGGAAGTGTTGCAGAGGCCTTAGGTGCAGTCTCCACAAAGGGACAAACTGCTCCAGGGAGGATAGAGTTCCCAGCAGACTCATCCACTCCTTCGCTGAGCATTCCTGCTTCCTCAAAAAGTCTTTGACTTTGTCCAGGCACCTGGTCTGCCTCTCCTGGGAGGGAGAAGCCTGAAAAAGAACTGAATTCAGAACTATCCCCAAATAGAGAATAGTCTGATTCGGCTCGGTCTGAGACTTCCCCCGGTTAACGATGAGTCCCAAGTCCTGAGTCATCGTATAAGATAGAAGGAGACCCTTATCCCCTCCTGGTGCAACCAGCCTGCCACATTCGCCAATAGTCTGGTGAAAACTTGGGGAGCTGTACTGAGACTGAAGCAAAGTGCCCTGAACTGGAAGCACTTGCCCTGAAACACAAACCTCAGATATCTCCTCGAAGACGGATGAATGGGGATGTGAAAATAAGTGTCCTGCAGGTCAAGAGAAACCATCCAGTCTCCTGGACGAACTGCAGCCAGCACTGACTGAGTCATCTCCATGGAGAACTTTGTTTTCTCCACGAAGGCGTTCAGAGAGCTGACATCTAGGACTGGTCTCCATCCACCCGAGTTCTTGGGAACCAGAAACAGGCGATTGTAAAAGCCTGGGGAGGCGAGGTCTTGAACCGGCTCTATTGCTCCCTTGACCAACATCTGGTCGACTAGCTCCAGAAGAGCCTCTCGTTTCCCCGCGTCGGTGTACTGAGCCACTAAGGCTAGGGGAGAGTCTGAGAGAGGTGGTTTCTTTAAAAAGGGAATCTTGTAACCTTCCTTGACGACTGAGAGGGACCAGGTGTCCGCCCCTCTCCTTTTCCAAGACTGCCAAAAACGAGACAGTCTTGCCCCTACTGGTGTCTGGAAGACTTCCATCTCATTTTGTGGATCGGGGACTAAACGCACCCCTGCTGGTCCTTGGCCCTGACTCTTTGTCTTCTCCCCCTAAAATCCGCTCTCGAGGAGATCCTGCCCCGAAAGGGCTGTTGAAACTTCTTCTCCTCCTCCTTCAGAGGAGCAGGAGCAACAGGTAAGGTCTTTCTAGCCGACCGAGACAAAAGGTCCTGAGTAGCCTTCTGAGCCAGAGAAAGGGAGATATCTCTGACCAGAGCTTCAGGAAAAAGATTGACGTGAAAAAGGGGCGTACAGTAGCTCCGACTTCTGGGCAACAGTCACAGATCTAGAGGTGAAGGAGCACAAAAGGGCCCTCTTCTTTAAGACCCCTGCTGAGAAAAGGGAGGCCAATTCATTAGTTCCATCCCTTAGAGCTTTGTCCATGCAGGACATAATACTCGTCAGGTCCTTCGTGTCCTCCAGGAGTTCAGACTTCCTGGCCAGAGTCCCGAGAGACCAGTCCATGAAGCTGAAAACCTCGAAAACCCTGAAAATTCCCTTGACGAGGTGATCAAGCTCCGACATGGACCACATCACCTTGGCAGAGTTTAAAGCATGCCTTCTTGCCGAGTCCACAAGAGCCGAGAAGTCACCTTGGGAGGAGGCAGGCACTCCTAACCCCAAAGGTTCCCCTGTCTCATACCACATACCGGCCTTGGAAGCGAGACGAGACGGTGGAAAAGAAAAGGTGGTCTTGACAGCTTGTCTCCGTTCCTTCATCCAATCATCCACTTTAGCGAGAGCTTTCCTAGCCGAAATTGAAAGTTTCATTTTGATGAAGGCCGAAGACTTAGTAGCTTTCTTCCTGGTAAATTGAGAATGAGGAGAACAAGGGGCCGAAGGTTGAAATTCCTCCCCATAAAGTTCCAAAAGAGAGCGAGAAAGAACCTTGTAATCACTAGAAGAGTCGGCAGGTTTTTCTTCCTCTTCCGAAATATCTTCGAGGTCCTGCTCAAGGATAACATCCCAAAGAGTTGGGCTGCCAGCAGTCTGGCAGCGAGAGCTGTTTGAATCCTGGCGCCGAGCGCCGCTAACATCCAGTCGGAGAGAAGCGGTATCGTCACGATGACGAGAAGCGGTATCGTCACGATGACGAGAGGCAGTATCGTCACGATGACGAGAAGCAGTATCGTCACAATGACGAGAGGCAGTATCGTCACAATGACGAGAGGCAGTATCGTCACGATGACGAGAAACGGAAGCGTCCTGAAGATGCAGGCTGCCTTCGCCTTGAAAATGCAGACTGCATTCATCCTGTTTCCTAAGAAACGAGGCAGTAACGTCCTGGCGTTTCGAAAGAGAAACGGAATCGTCACGGCGCCGAGAACGAGAGGCAGTATCGTACTGGCGCCAGGAGAGGCGAGAAGGAAATTCCTGGCAGCGTGCCAATGAAGAGGGTGTGCGGTCATACGGCCGACGAAGTGCGCAGAGGTTTCTTGGGAGAGATACTAAAATCTCTCTTAGAAGAAGATCTCTTCACAGGCAAAGAGACGTCCTTACGTCTGACGGACTGAGAAGGGTGGCTGAAAGCTTCAACTAACGATGAAAGTTGTTCCTGCGTAACAACCATGAAAGCTTTAGCAACCTCAGCTGGCTCTCGCGGTGCCGAAGACGGCAGTTGTCGTACGGCTTGACTGGGAGCGCTGGCAGAAGAAGTAGGGAGTCTAGCAGGATTAACTGGGCTAAGGACTCTCTGTTTCGTCCTTTTAACAGGAACAACATCGAAATCGTCTTCCGAAGGATCAGGGTCTCAGCTACTCGAACCGGGAGAGGGAGAGCGAGACTGCACGTCCCAGTTCCACCCTCTCTTCATTGGTCTTGATTCGTAGCGCCAATTACGTCTGGGAGAACGATCAGGCGAAGACACAAACGTATCCGACACGCCTTTCCTACGCCATACCCCTAGGTCTAGACCTAGGGGTATGGCAGATTCGATCAGTCGCCACCTCCACTGCACTTTCACAAACACTAATTTCACCTACACCCTTACCTTTAAAGGCCTCCAACTGTGCTTTAATGGCCTCCAATTCAGCAGCTAATTTAGCATACCCAGGGTCATCCGTAGGCACAGATCCTGTAGAAGGGGCAGGAGTCACTACATTTGGGGAAGGAATACCTTCCAAAGGGGTTACAAGCAAAGGGTCTGCTCACTAGCAGACTTTGACTTTGATTTAGCTCTTCTAACTCTATCAATCTCAAGTTTGCGCACATAGCGCTTCATAGCTAACCAATTATCATCACTTAAAACCTCGCATTCCTTGCACTTATTATCTAAAGCACATTCAAACCCCCTGCAACCCATACAGATAGTGTGAGGGTCAACCGAAACTTTCGGCAACCTCACCTTGCAAATATCATTCGCACAAATACGATAATGAATTTTCTCACTCATGATAATAAAGGAAAAAAGACAAAAAAACAAAAAACAACACGATTGCCAAATCCCAACACAGTGGACTTCACCAAAAACGAAGTCCAAAAAAGGGATGAAGGGAAAGCGATCCGAAAAAAAACTCTGAAAGGCGGACCAACGATGTTGTCGATCCGGCCGGCAGAGAAAATCTGAGGAACAGAAAACGGGAATGATTCCAAGTACCACCCTGTAAGGGTTGTTAACCATCTAACCACACAACCACCACAGGTTGCCGCGATTTTTTATTAAATTCTGCCGCAGTCGGAGACTCAGCTATACAGTGTATATATAATTTCCAGGTAAGTTCTATTCATAAAATTGTATTTTTCCTAACGATACAAACCTTAGCCATTTATTTAGGGATATTACTTTCTGCGAAGCTGAAATGATAAGCCATTAAAATTTAGCGATAGTTAACTACCCATACCGCTAGTTAGCGGAGGCATGGGGGGTAGCTTGCTACCGCTCCCACACCAGTGATTTAGCTCACTTTGCTTGGAGGTAGGATTTCAAAGGGGAGAGCGCTGACGCGAGCGGGAGATGGTTGGCAGAGTGCGGCAGGCGCATATGGAAGAGTGCTGGTGGCGCTCTGGAGAGAGAGCTGGCTTGCAGTAAAATGCTGGTGCATAGGACAGCAATGGCGCGGGCGCGAAAGAGTGCTGGCGCTCAGGAGAACGCTGATGCGCAGATCGTTGGCGCGTAGGATACGCTGGCGCGCAGGAGATCGTTGGCACGCAGAAGAGCGCTGATGCGTAGAAGATCGCTAGCGCGCAGGATAGCTGGCGCACAGGAGATTGTTGAAGTGCAGCAGAGAATTTGGCGAGCAAGAGATCAAAGTTGCGTGGGCGTGCGCTGAAGTTTCAGTGAGCTCTGTTACGACGGCTATCGTAGGTTGGGTGGCGAGCTGGCAAATGTTGCTCTCTCTGGTGAGGTTGCGCTGAAGAGCGCGGGCGCTCTGTAAAGCATGACGGAGCAGGCTGGCACTGACAAGATGTTGGCGAATGCTGGTGCCCTGCAGGGCGTTGGCAAGCTGGAGAGCGTTGGTGCACTGCTGCACGCTTAGGAGGCTGTACCAGGGACAGGAACGGTGATGGTAGATCGGCAGGTCAGCTGGTAGGATGATCAGGAATTGGGATGTGCCCTTTGGAAGGGCGAACATCCACCGATGGAGATCGCGAACGATCCACAGAAGAGTCCAGGACCAAAGTCCGAGGACTAGCTGCAGCGTCGTCAGGAGAAAGTCCAGGAACAGATGACGCCCATGAGGGTTGTTGAATTAGCAAGCTGACCTTCAGCAGTAGCAACCCTCCAAAAAGGAGTCTCTATGAGTGGCCACTCTCGCAAACAAGTGAGGTGATCACTTTGCAGGAGAGACTTGCCAAAGACTATGCTCCACCCCCGAAGGAAGAGAGACTCTGCAAGGGGGGAGCATGGTCTAGGCGAAGACAGCAACAGCAGTCGGAGTCGATGAAGTGATGAAGATGCAAGGAAGTTCTCCCTCGCAAGGGAGAAACAACCCCACATCTGGGGAGGAAAGCTCTCCCTCGGAAGGGAAAGTAGTCCAACTCCTGGAGGCGAACCTCCAGGTAGTGCTCTAAGATGACCTGGCAAGAGGGCTAACTGAGGAAGCGTAGCTGGAGCTAGTTCCTCGAAGATGAAGTTCTGATCAGGTAGCTGCCACGAGCGTACTTCTAAGAGAAGGAATGACGGCCTCTGAGGGTAGGCAATGAGACAGTAGATTCCCCAGGCATGAACAGAACAGCTATGCTTCGTCGGCTCTCTTTAGTCAAACGAAGAACTGCATTACAAACTGAGGAAAAATAAAATAAATTATGTAACAAAAAACTCCTCGGGAGGATCGCCTAGTCCGCGAAGGAAAAGGAGACCACCGAGGGAACAAACATAAAACAAGAACTGCGCTCACCCTTCCCTGGTCGACATCGACGGGAGAAAGGGAGCGGAGAGTAACTATAATTAAACAAGAATTACAATTATTTAAATCAGCTAAAAACAGTCACTAATAGTAAGAATCACTGACCCTCCACAATTATAATTTCACATAAATGAAGAAAAAAATTGGAAGCGCAACCTAACTCGAGAACAGGAAAGGTGCTCCCCCCAAATTAGTACACTGTCAGAGGCCCATGAAAGGTGAATGGCATTGAGAAGAGAAAGACCGAAGTCAATCTCTGAGAGGCCACACTTCTTTCCCTCAGTAATCCATATGTTCCCTGTGGAAAAGGGTAAGGCTAAGACAACAGTTGAACGAGGAGGGTCCAAACGATGACGGTTCCCCTGTGGCGGCGGACGAGTCAACAGTAGGTCATCCGCCGACAGGAAGAACGATGGCCTTGCCCAAGTGTCTTGAGAACCTGTCGTATACGTTATCGCATGCACAGCACAAACACTGAAAAGGAAATTTACAAAATTTCTATATATATATATACATAAACATTAAGAATGTTTTCATATACAGTATACATACAAAAAAGTAAGTTAAAAGACAAAAATTAATGACAGTCCAAAATAGATGAGGAGGAAGAGCGGTTACAACCAGTCTCCATCCGAGCCAAAAGTAAAGTGAGCTAAATCACCCGTGTGTAAGAGGGAGCAGTTGCAAGCTACCCCCCCCTCTTACTAGCGGTATGGGTAGTTGACCCTCGCTAAATTTTAATGGCTCGTCATTTCAGCTTCGCAGAAAGTAATACAGTACCCCTAAATAAATAACACAGGTCTGTATTCCAGTTACGGAACAAACAAAATTACAATAAACACCAGACAATGTCTATAAGATACTTTCCTAAAATGTAGTAGGTACTAATATTTACAAGTACTGTACATGAGTGAGAAAAAATCACAATTTTTTTAAATAATTTACATTTTTCCTAGCTATACAAACCTGAGTGCTTTTGGTAGGGAATCTGTTTTCAGAGCAAAAAGGGAGGCCAGTGAATCGCTTGAATAATTTACAGAGATAAAAAGTGTTTGGGGTTGTAAACTGCATCCCCCTTTGGTTGCTGGATAGCCGAGGAACACAAACTATGACGTTGAAGGAGCTACAGCAGCGTTCTGAGATACGGCCCCAGCCAAATGCTATAGTCACGAGACAAACGTAAAGCTGTACCACCTGATTAGTAAGGAAGCCAGGGGGACCCAAGCTGGCGGGGTGACAGGATCACTGACCTGAATCCATGCATTGGCCCTGCGAGACCAATCATGGAGCCGACACCAGTCCATTCCAGCTACCGTGGCTTCTGGGGACTGAGGTTTGGGGTTCTGGCTCTGTGACTAACGAGGCGTGGAACTGTAACAGGGAGCCCTGTCCCTGGGAAGCTGAGGCATAGAACTGTGACATGGGTCATAGTCCCTATCAGGTTCATTGGCCCAAGTGATCAAAAATCCAAGAACACTAGAAAACCAGCCACCAGAGTAGCTGGGGACCCAAGCCGTGGCCCAAGGAGGCCAAGGCTCAGCACCATTACACGGAGGTCACGCCCTGGCCCCGTGCATCGGCTGCCTATCCCAATTGGCAACAAAAGTAACCAGGTACCCAAACCCTGACCAAGGGGGCCCTATGCGTGGACCAGTGACATTGGATCACTGTTACATCCCTCATGTTCCACTCTGCTACAGGGGTAGTTAAGGACATTCGGCACAAGTGGGATCAAGGCTCGAAGATGTCACAGGGTTACAGGTTAGAGGGTGGTAACGCTTGCCTACATGGTAGCCCAGGATCCAAGGGGGCCAAGGCTACAGCCATGACAAGGGCCTTGTGCATCAGTTTTAGGAGGTCGAAACATTGGTCCTTAACGCCAGTCCCCCTTGGTTATCAGGTTAGCCAGTAACCTGAGCCTCGGCCATGCTACACAGGGTCACAGCCTCAGCCGTGCATCAGCCCCAGGCGATAGAAACCATGCCATGGTTCCTTCCACATGGGGTTGGAAGCCATCAAATCCTGTCCATTCTTCCTAAGAAAGGTAATGTTGAAAAGAGGGAACCTTTCCTTCGACAACGACTTACTGGACTTCCTCAACTACTTCATTTTAGAAGAAGTGAACAGAGTCCAAAGCCAAAGAGGATGCTAAGGAAGAGTGCGCACGTATCTTCTTTCCAACGTACCTTTCCGAGCCTATATGCAGAATACTTGGAGTCTGAGAAACTAACATAACAATACTCCCCAAGGGAAGAAACCACAGAGTTTACTCCAAAAGGAACCACCACACTGGAGAACACTGTTACAGAGATGGGTAGTACATTAACAGGGGAGTGGAACCCCAGATCCCCCACACACAAGGGTCAAGGTGAAGCAGAGAAGAAAGGGGGACAGGAGTGACTAGATCAAGGAGGATGCACAGAGAACTCTCCCTCTGCACAAGGGAAACATGTCCTTTTGGGCCTTGGGCACCCAAGGAGGGGGAACCACTGAAGATATCACAGGAGACACAGACCCCGCCCTTCACCACTGCTGTCACCGATGGAGACACTGGTACCAAAGAGCCTACCTGAAAGTTCTAAGGAGGCCAAACCAAAACCTTCTTTATGTCCCACTCGTCATCAACAGTAGCACAAACGGAGAAGAACCTCCAACCTCCCATGGAGAGCGGCGAACAGTGGGGAACCCAACACGCCAACAGAACCCGGAAGCTTGCCGACGTCAGTCAGAGGGTTCCTTGCTCCGGACGCATACTACCCAAGAATAAAGCCAGGGATGCAAGTGCATGAGCAGCAATAGCAGACATACCCAATGAGATGAAGGAAGAAGCAAAGCATTTTTAGCCTCTTGATACAGCAAAGAATGCAGCAATCTATACTTGGCACAAGGAAGACTACAAACAATTATGCCCCTAGCACGTGCACCAATCATGTAGTGTGGATCTACAGCTGGCTTAACAAAAAGAGCATATGTTAAATCCAACCTCCACTGACCAGGTGTCTTGTTTCACATTACTGTATAACTATCAACAGCCAGCCTTCATTTCCCTAAGAAAAAATAAAATGAAAAGTTGTATTATGGTCGCATTGGTATTTAGGTACTCAATATGGCCAAAAACATAAGTGAAGAGACTTTGACAGGTAAGAGGCAAGGCTCTTTGCCCTCCCTCCCACCTGTTGCTTATGTTTAACTGCTTGTTAAAATTATTCAACAGACGTTCAGTTAGCATTTCCAGAGGAAAGAATAGGTGTTGATACTAGCTACTGTAGCAATCTTGGTTGTGTTATGATACACAGTAAGTTAAGGCAAAGATATTTGACATCAGTTGTAGGATTTTGTTGAAGCTGAAGGGCAATTGTTTCTTGTTTTAATCGGTGTCTTGGAAATTTGTAATCAAGCCCTAATTTTTTAGGAGAAAAAGAGATGGAGAGACTGGGTGTGTGTAAATGTACTACAACTCGGATTAACACCAACCAATAAGCAACTTACTTCAGTAGTGCAAGTGTTACAAGTTGTCATAGTTCTTTTGGAATTACTTTTTGAGTGATTATTATTATTACTATTATTACAAGCTAAGCTACAACCCTACTTGCAAAAGAAGGATGCTGTAAGCCCATGGGCTCCATCAGGGAAAAATAGCAAAGTGAAAAAATGAAACTAGGAAATAAATACAGTAAACTTAATAAACAAGTGAAATAAAATATTTTCAGAACAGTAACAACATTAAATTAGAGCTTTCATATATAAAACATAAAACTTAAAAACAACAGGAGGAAGAGAAACAAGATAAAACAGCATGCCTGAGTGTGCCCTTAAACAAGTGAATTCAACGGGTGGCTGGTATCCTGATCTTCTGAATTTGAATTGGTCACAATTGTATAAAAGTGTTGAACCTGTTGCTCTTTTGAATATAAATCGGGTCAATATGATTGATAGCCATACCCCTACTCGAATGCTAAAATACTGTGAAAGACAAACTCTGGTTCAATAAGGACTACAAACATGACAAATTCTTAGATAATTTGTATCTTTCCCTTCCTAATACAAACCTGTAGCTATTTATATTGGATATTACTTCGGCAAACATGCTTATTCTGAGAAACAGGAGGCCTATCACCTTTGGAAGGGTAACAGATCAGATATAATTTGGAATAACTATACTCGGCTAAGATCTGTAGCTCAGGGTTTATGCTTCTTCCTCAGGGAGGCAAGCAGCACCTCCATAGATTCCACATGCAAGAAATAAGGCTCTAAAAAAAAATTACAGGAGAGGACAGTCGGCATTTCTTCGTCACTGAAGTTGAGGGTTTCTCAGTGACGGGTAAACTCTCGGCAGCAAGAGAAGGGAGCTCCTCCACAGCGGCAGGTAAAGATGCAAACATTGGCACCAACTAATTGCTCTCCGCAGGTGAAACAATAGCAGGAGGGAAAACAGGAAGAGAAGACTTCTGAGCTCTATCGATTGTTAAGAACTCTAGGAGCTTATTAATACCAAGGGTAGGCCACAACACATAAAATGTCCAGATCACTGCGTGAGTCATCAACAGTCACAACAGCAGGAGCACATTAGGGGGAAGCAGGAGAGTATCACCTTTGCTCGAAGGAGAAAATGTTATTTTTATTAATAAAATAAATTTTTGAATATACTTACCCGATAATCATGTAGCTGTCAACTCCGTTGCCCGACAGAATTCTATGGAGGGATACGCCAGCTATCACAATACTAGAAGGGGGTGTATTTACCAGCGCCACCTGTGGCCAGGTACTCAAGTACTTCTTGTTGACACCTCCTCAATTATTCCTCGGTCCACTGGTTCTCTATGGGGAGGAAGGGAGGGTCGATTAAATCATGATTATCGGGTAAGTATATTCAAAAATTTATTTTATTAATAAAAATAACATTTTTCAATATTAAACTTACCCGATAATCATGTAGCTGATTCACACCCAGGGGGGTGGGTGAAAACCAGTGTACAAGATTAAAGGATAGCTAAGTATCCCATATTTCATATAATCAGTTATCCACAATAACAATGAAATAATAAGTACCTGGTAAGGAAGTCGACTTGAACCGTTACTCTGCCTTTAATAAGATCGTCTTCCTTACTGAGCGCAGCGTTCCTCTTGGGAGGCTGAATCAACTAAAAGGTGCTAAAGTATACAGGGCTGCAACCCATACTAAAGGACCTCATCACAACCTTTAACCTTGGCGCTTCTCAAGAAAGAATTGACCACCCGCCAAATCAACAAGGATGTGGAAGGCTTCTTAGCCGACCGTACAACCCATAAAAAGTATTCAAGAGAAAGGTTAAAAAGTTATGGGATTATGGGAATGTAGTGGCTGAGCCCTCGCCTACTACTGCATTCGTTGCTACGAATGGACCCAGGGTGTAGCAGTACTCGTAAAGAGACTGGACATCTTTGAGATAGAATGATGCGAACACTGACTTGTTTCTCCAATAGGTTGCATCCATAACACTCTGCAGAGAACGGTTCTGTTTGAAGGCCACTGAAGTAGCCACAGCTCTCACTTCATGTGTCCTTACCTTCAGCAAAGCAAGGTCTTCTTCCTTCAGATGAGAATTTGCTTCTCTAATCAGAAGCCTGATGTAGTAAGAAACTGAGTTCTTAGACATTGGTAGAGAAGGCTTCTTGATAGCACACCATAAGGCTTCTGATTGTCCTCGTAATGGTTTTGACCTTCTTAGATAGTACTTAAGAGCTCTAACTGGGCAAAGTACTCTCTCCAGTTCGTTCCCCACCATGTTGGACAGGCTTGGGATCTCGAACGACTTAGGCCAAGGACGGGAAGGAAGCTCGTTTTTAGCCAAAAACCGAGCTGCAAGGAACATGTAGCCGTTTCAGATGTGAAACCTATGTTCCTGCTGAAGGCGTGGATCTCACTTACTCTTTTACCTGTTGCTAAGCACACGAGGAAAAGAGTTTTTAATGTGAGGTCCTTAAAAGAGGCTGATTGGAGCGGTTCAAATCCTGATGACATTAGGAACCTTAGGACCACGTCTAGATTCCAGCCTGGAGTGGACAACCGACGTTCCTTTGAGGTCTCAAAAGACCTAAGGAGGTCCTGTAGATCTTTGTTGGAGGAAAGATCCAAGCCTCTGTGGCGGAAAACCGCTGCCAACAAACTTCTGTAACCCTTGATCGTAGGAGCTGATAGGGATCTTACGTTCCTTAGATGTAACAGGAAGTCAGCAATCTGGGTTACATTGGTACTGGTTGAGGAAAACTGCATTGGCCTTGCACCAGCTTCGGAAGACTTCCCATTAAGACTGATAGACTCTGAGAGTGGATGTCGTCCTTGCTCTGGCAATCGCTCTGGCTGCCTCCTTCGAAAAGCCTCTAGCTCTTGAGAGTCTTTCGATAGTCTGAAGGCAGTCAGACGAAGAGCGTGGAGGTTGGGTGTACCTTCTTTACGTGAGGTTGACGCAGAAGGTCCACTCTAGGAGGAAGAGTCCTGGGAACGTCGACCAGCCATTGCAGTACCTCAGTGAACCATTCTCTCGCGGGCCAGAGGGGAGCAACCAACGTCAGCCGTGTCCCTTTGTGAGAGGCGAACTTCTGAAGTACCCTGTTGACAATCTTGAACGGCGGGAATGCATACAGGTTGAGATGGGACCAATCCAGCAGAAAGGCATCCACGCGAACTGCTGCTGGGTCTGGAATCGGAGAACAATACAAGAGGAGCCTCTTGGTCATCGAGGTAGCGAATAGATCTATGGTTGGCTGACCCCACAGGGCCCAAAGTCTGCTGCAAACATTCTTGTGAAGGGTCCACTCTGTGGGGAAGACCTGACCCTTCCGGCTGAGGCGATCTGCCATGACATTCATATCGCCCTGAATGAGCCTCGTTACCAGCGTGAGCTTTCGATCTTTTGACCAAATGAGGAGGTCCCTTGCGATCTCGAACAACTTCCTCGAATGAGTCCCTCCCTGCTTGGAGATGTAAGCCAAGGCTGTGGTGTAGTCGGAGTTCACCTCCACCACCTTGTTAAGCTGGAGGGACTTGAAGTTTATCAAGGCCAAATGAACTGCCAACAACTCCTTGCAATAGATGTGAAGTGTCCTTTGCTCCTGATTCCATGTTCCCGAGCATTCCTGTCCGTCCAGTGTCGCACCCCAGCCCGTGTCCGATGCGTCCGAGAAGAGACGGTGGTCGGAGGTCTGAACAGCCAAAGGTAGACCTTCCTTGAGAAGAATGCTGTTCTTCCACCACGTTAGAGTAGACCTCATCTCTTCGGAAACAGGAACTGAGCCCGTCTCTAGCGTCATGTCCTTTATCCAGTGAGCAGCTAGATGATACTGAAGGGGGCGGAGGTGGAGTCTCCCTAACTCGATGAACAGGGCCAGCGATGAAAGTGTCCCTGTTAGACTCATCCACTGCCTGACTAAGCATCGGTTCCTTCTCAGCATGCTCTGGATGCATTCTAGGGCTTGGAAGATCCTTGGGGCCGACGGACAAGTCCGAAAAGCTCGACTCTGAAGATCCATACCCAAGGAGACAATGGTCTGGGATGGAACGAGCTGAGACTCCTCAAAATTGACCAGGAGGCCCAGTTCCTTGGTCAGATCCATAGTCCATTTGAAAATCTCCAGACAGCGACGACTTGAGGGAGCTCTTAAAAGCCAGTCGTCTGACGGAGCCGGACACAAGATCATGATACTGCTGCACAGTCTGTAAACTGTCAATCATGGGCAAGCGAGGAAGTACAGTGACAACCCGAATCTGTCTAGACTGTCTGGGTCGTACAGACAACTCCTTAACGGGTTGCTGAGGTTGCCCCACTGCGTCACAACAAGTCCCTACTGTTGGTTGTTGAACGTCTTCCCCGTGACACATTGACTCCGTAAACAAAAAATCCTCTAACAAGGACTAAGCTTGGACTGCATGTCATGCAACACAGCTCAAGGTCTATGGGAGCAGGTGTGGTAACAGACGGGATTAGCGGCTGAAGTGTAACCATTACCTTCCCTGTAAGCATGTTATGCTTAAATAAAAGTCCATAAGAGGTTATGCAGCTAAAGGCTCCCTCCAAATGACAGAGTCCTCAAGGGAATATCAGAAGGAGGGAGAAAAGAACTTTCTCATCTACAGGGACCTTATCCTAGAAAAGCTAAGTTCTCTGAGTGAGGGTTCACTGGTGCAAAGCAGCAGACTAGAAGGCAACGTTATGAAACTGCTTGACAGTCTAGTGAGTTGGCAACAACCCAAGATGTGTTGAGAAGCATGCGGTAAGGTATGCAGAGCATGATGTATGCAGAGTATGCTGTATGCAGAGCATGCTGTATGTAGAGCATGTTGTATGCAGAGCATGCTGTATGCAGAGCATGTTGTATGCAGAGCATGCTGAATGCAGAGCATGCTGAATGCTGAGCATGTAGAAAGCAGAGCCTGCTGTAAGCAGAGCCTGCTGAAAGGAAAGCAGAGCGTGTGCATGGCGTTTAACATTTCTCAGAAATTCCATGACCAGTGCTAGAGTGCTTTATGCATGCTTGCATGGGGTTTAAACCATGGTATGCTGAACAGCAGAGTCAGAACGAGCTGGAACAACAATAGTGTGGTTTCCTCTTCAAGACTCCGATGAGGGAACACCTGAGGCTCAGTCTGCAAAGGCTGAATAAAAGACAAGCAGAAGGAAGGCGCATGGGTGGAGGAGGCTGACTCCTAGCATGAGTGGTTGAACCCAAGGGTTGCGCTTGCTGAGCGGTTGGTGGAAGCGGAGTAGCAAGTTCCAGTTCCTGTGGTGTGAGCGGAGCGCGATGAGGAAGAGGCTGCGCAGAACAAGGTAAATGTCTCGCAAGCTGAGGCTCCTGAGGCGCAAGGCTAAGGTGTTGTGGTGCTTGCCTTATGGAGGGTTGAGCTCGCTGCAGCAAGAGCTGAGGAAACTGACTCATGGACGGGAGAGGTTGTTGTACCTCAACCGAGTGTTGCATCACTGGTGGAGCAGCAAGTGGAGGCGGAGGAAGAGAGGTATAATCCTCCTGATCCCAATGTAAAGGTTGCCTTAAGAAAGGCGGAGGCTGAACACCACAGGGAACAGCAAACTCAGCACGTGTCTCAACATCGTACGCCTGGCAGGTGGAACTGCTGGCAGGTGGTACTGCGATCAGGCGGAGCGAGTGTAGGTGGAGGGAGTGTAGGCGGAGGCGGAGGAGCAACACTCTCAGCCCGACACTCACGCATCAAGTCCGAAAGCTGTGCTTGCATGGACTGTAGTAGAGTCCACAACATCATACGCCTGGCAGATGGTACTGTGATCAGGCGGAGCGAGTGTAGGAGGAGGGAGTGTAGGCGGAGGCGGAGGAGCAACACTCTCAGCCCGACACTCACTCATCAAGTCCGAAAGCTGTGCTTGCATGGACTGTAGTAGAGTCCACAACATCGTACGCCTGGCAGATGGTACTGTGATCAGGCGGAGCGAGTGTAGGAGGAGGGAGTGTAGGCGGAGGCGGAGGAGCAACACTCTCAGCCCGACACTCACTCATCAAGTCCGAAAGCTGTGCTTGCATGGACTGTAGTAGAGTTCACAACATCGTACGCCTGGCAGATGGTGCTGCGACCAGGCGGAGCAGGTGCAGGCTGGGCGAGCACAGGCGGAGCAGGTGCAGGCTGGGCGAGCACAGGCGGAGCGAGAACAGGTGGAGGGAGTGTAGGCGGAGGAGGAGGTGCAACACTCTCAGCCCGACACTCACGCATCAAGACCGAAAGTTGTGACTGTATGGACTGCAGTAGAGTTAACTTGGGGTCGGCAGACACTAAGTTCTGCTGAGGTAAAGCCTTAACAGCAGAGATCTGTTGTGGCAGAACCTTACTCCTCTTAGGCGGAGTGTAATCAACTGATGACTGAGGAGAGTCAGAGCTAACCCAATGACTGCATTCGGGTTGTGAACTTTAACTTCGTACGTCTGGCATAGGTCTGGACTTAACGTTTAAGAAGTCTTGAGACCTGAGACCAGCGTTACTCTGCCTTTATTTTCTCCCCTAATCTCTTCTGCAGACGAGCAAAAAAAAAAAGGGCTCAATCGTCTGCGGGTGGGAGTGACGGTCTCGGTAAGACACGCCCACAACCACCGAGAATACTTCTGTGCGCCGATCAAGGCCTGCTGAACCCTTATGCCCTTCGACATTGCTTCTCCCCTGGGCTTGGGAGCTTGCAAGAGGTCCCGGACTGGGAGGACGACTGGCGCGCACAAAAGTACCCTCACGCACTAATCACTTATCACTTTGATTTCTGTTTGCACTTATTTCACTGAACTCGAAACTTTAAGTGGTTTGTACCTGAAATACGCAATTCTATCCTTTCTCAAAGTTAGTAATTGCGAAAACAGAATTACAATGTAACAGAAAAATCTAATGAAAGATAATTCAGTGGTTGGAAAGAGACTAAACACTAGATCACTCTAGAAACGTTTAGTTTCTTCCCCTAAAGAGACTAGGGAGAAGAGCAAAAAACGATAACGACGTTACTCGTACGCCTGGCAGGCTTGAATGAAACGTTTATCCTCTTTCTCCCTCCGTCTCTATCTCTCTCTCTCTCTCTCTCTCTCTCTCTTGACTTAGAACCTGAGAGAAGAGCCCAATCATATATCGTTAAAACATATTATTGTTAAAGGAAAAAAAAAAAACTGAAAAGTTCCTTTATTAGGATCAAAACCATTAAGTTAAGAAAGAATGAACAAAACGCTAGACACGGTTACTCTTACTGCAACGTGAAACCGTGAACATTCTTTCTCTATCGTAACCATAGAGTGCAAGTTGAACGTTCTGAACGTCAACAACTGCAGAGACAAAACAAAACGTTAGTTCAGCTTTGAAAACAGTACGAGACTGTCAAAGAAAATCTTTCAAACTCTGTGGCGGAAATAGCATAATATGTTAACAGGTAAAACCGAAATGACGGGCTCAAAGTTTATTAACTTCGGTAAAAGACCGCCTACTATTAGGAAGGTCGAATATAAACAAATATAAAAATTAATTTTAATGAGTTTATAATAAAAGGAAGTTAATCGAAGAGGCCTATAAGAGGCGGAGAGATATAAAATAAATCTATAACTTTTGTTAAGCAAAATTAAGAAAGAGAGTCTATACTCTCTTAGACACCAACACTTCCGTCTAAGGGAAGGGTCGGCCATTGAAAGGTGAACGAGAGTTCATACTCTCTCGTCACCAAAATTAATCAAATTAATTCCAAAAGCTAACTAAGCTAATATAGAAGTTTCCAGTAAAGCGACAGCCGAAATCAAAGAGAAATACTTCACCAAAGTCGTGAAAATACTCCAAGAACATAAGCGTATCCCAGAACGTCTTGCCGGAAGCACGACAGAGGAATAATTGAGGAGGTGTCAACAAGAAGTACTTGAGTACCTGGCCACAGGTGGCGCTGGTAAATACACCCCCTTCTAGTATTGTGATAGCTGGCGTATCCCTCCATAGAATTCTGTCGGGCAACGGAGTTGACAGCTACATGATTATCGGGTAAGTTTAATATTGAAAAATAATACTCCCATTCGAAAAACTTCCACGGGTGTGGGTTTAACTCCCTTTCTCTTCTTTCCTCCGTCATTTTTGGCCTTGTGCAAAGGCAAAGAGAAAACCCAGATTCGCACCTGAAAGAGGGATGAAGGAGCTTAAGTGTTTCTCAAAATCAGCTTAGGTAATGCCAAGTCCAATGCCAACAAATCCATCTTCAACTTTTTCTTCCTCTTCTTTGAGAACTCAGCAGACTGCACAGGTCCTTCCCTGTACTAGGAACAGGAAGAAGTCTATGAGCAGTCAAGACCACTGTAAAATCTACAGAGGATGACACTCCACGTCAGATCTTGCTCACGTACCTGCCAATACCTCAGCCAGGTTTACTAGGGTATAGCTGCATATCTGCTAAAGCAGACGAAATCAAAGCACAAATAAACAACAAAGCAACCTGTATAGACAAAAAAAAAAAATAAAAAAATAATGGCCATACCAGGATGCACAGAAGAGTACATCAGTAACCCACATAGGCTGAAGTCATATTGAAAGTAGTGCTATCTATTGTGTGGGCAAAGTTACCCACCATCCTGCAACCAACTGTGTTTACCTTGTTAGAAGCTTAATAGCCATTTCAGTTTCTCAGAATTAATACTCCCATTAAAGTTTGAAGGTTTACATTATGTATAGGAACATACCAACACCAAATTCTTTTGACCATGGACCTTTTCTGTGGGCACGACCATCTCCTTTTAGCCTACCCTGTATGCCCGGTCTACCGTGCACTGTACTTACAACAGATAAGACACTTATGTCAGGTAGTAACATGAAGAGTGTCTATTGGCCTTAAATAAAAGATGACAAATTCGAAGATAATTTGTATTTTTCCTAACCATACAAACCTTAGCTATTTACAAAGGGTTATTACTTTTAGCGTAGCTGAAATGGCGAGCCATTAGAATTTAACGAGGGTGTATTACCCCCGCGCTAGTTAGCGGGGGGGGTAGGGGAGTGGTAGCTAGCTACCCCTCCTCCCCCTCACACACAGGTGAATACTCACTTTCACTTAGAGGTAGGACTTGTCTTGGGGGACAGGGCTGGCGGGCAAATATGTGTAAATAGCTAAGGTTTGTATGGTTAGGAAAAATACAAATTATCTTCGAATTTGTCATTTGTTCCGTAACCGAAATACAAACCACGCTATTTACAAAGGGTGACTTATCCCTTAGGAAGGGTGGAAAGTCCCCAGCCATACTGGCTTTGGCTTTACCCGGGGACTCAGAATCCGAGTGAGTCGCACTCGAGAAAAGGAGTCCCTGCACCTCACAAGTTCCTTGCACCGCAAGGAACCATGTGGCCTACGTAAGCTTGTGTGTGAAGGAAGAAGTGTGACCCGTCTTAGGCAGTTGACCTGGAGTTCCAGAAGGAACTCTGGGTTAAGACGTTCCCAATACCACCTCGTCAGGGTATGGGGGACGCGACAGTATTGACTCAATACTCGGAACACAAGGAAGCATGGTTTACCTGCAGAGGTTCGAGGTCAGCTATGCAGAGACCAGGATGCTGCTTCCCCGTAGAGGGGATGATGAAGAAAGAAGTAAGGGCCAGACATACTTCTTTCGTTCATGCAGACTAAAACCTGATAACAATGCCCTCAACCTTCTGCTACCTGTCCAAAAAGGAGCCTGAGGTTAGACCAGCTGTTGTGTAGCCACCACAGAGCGATAGAAAACGTATCGAGACTCCTGTGGGTCACGCCCTGCAGGAAGCGGGCTGCGAAGGTCATCAGACGCTTCCAGACTCCAGCTTGTAGCACCTGCGTCACAGAGTAGTATTACTCGAAGGCGAGGGACGTTGCGATGTATCCAACATCGTGCTGTAGGGCGACGTGACGGGGGAGGGTCTGAAGACAGGTCGAGATGAATGTCCTTGAGTCCGGGCTGAAGAGGTATACTGGTGACTCTCCCCCCATGTTCTCCTTGTGTTCCCAAATCGGCTGCAACTGAGGCCAAACTGCAGCTGTTCCCAGCGCTAACCTCTCGATTCCTGTACTGGCAAGAAAGAGAAGGTCTTGGGACATCAGACACAGAATGGAGACTCAAAATCTTGAATGAATCGGACCGAAGGGTCGGGACCCACAGATTCTGAGTCTAGCCAACAACTCAGGAGCGAGCCTGAATGTTGCCTTCCCCTCTTCCTTAGAAAGGGGGGGAGTAGTAAGAGACCAAGAAGATTGCTTACACACTGGCCGTGGCCAGAGTGAGCAGAAGACCCAGGGCGGAATACAATCCGAGGCCTGTCGTAAAAGGGTCTTGAGAAGATCTCTTAAAGGACTAAAAGTCCGAGCCATGCTCCAAGTTGGAGGTCTTCCTCCGACTAGGGCAGGGACGATCGTAGCTTCGCATGAGCGAGGATAGATCCAGCGGGCAGGAAAAAGTTATTCCTTTAAGCCTGAAGGTCAGGGAAAGGCTGAGCGACAGGCTTCATTGCCAAGAGCGGAAAGGAGTTTCCTCCCGCCGAAAGGCGATAAGACCGTTATTGCTGGAGAAGAGGCCTCACGGGAAGAGGTATATCTCCCACGGCACCAACCACCTTAGACTCTTCACTTTGCCTGGGAGACCCCTGTGGATGACTATCGCAGATGACGCGACCTCCGTACCGCGACTGTAGCGGGTTGTCTCTTCTAGAGGAGGAAGCGTAGTGTCTCCAGGCATGAAGCCGAAGCGACGCCCCGGTTCGGGAGAGATGTCGCAGTGTGGTTGCTTGAGTAGTCTGCGCCGTGGGAGAAGCTCTCCCGGGAGTTCCGTCAGGGGAAGCAGAGGGTCCAGAAACCGTTCTGCACATAGTCCCAGTGGAGCTCTCCCATTGAAAGGTTGACAGACAACCTGGTTTTGTTGAGACCCATTGTCCGCAGACAAAAAGGAGGGAAGACGCAGGCGTCGAAGTTGTCCCACCATCACCGGAATGCATCTTGCCAGAGTCTCGGGGTCTGAGACTGGGGGGAAAACTAGCGGAAGCTTGAGGTTCCAAGCTGTCGCGATCAGGTCCCCCAGACCAGCACTTGCTGGTTACCCAAGGTCAAAGACCCCTAGGTACACTCTCTCTATGAGGCTCTGCTCGGATAGTCTGAGAGAAACATTCCCCTGCCTGGAATGAGAGAGCCGATGGTGGAATTGAGAGAATCTCAATCATCCCGATATCTCTACTGCAAGATGTGAAGGTGTGAAAATGCGTCCCCTGCTGGTTAGCATGAAGTCGACACGCAACGGGGCGACTTGGCAGGAGCGGTAGGATCTGAAGAGGGGCCAGACTAAGGCCCTTAAGCCTGCCTGAATGATGGAGAGGTATCCTTCAGGTCTTGACCATAGGCCTGGACCGGAACATGCCCCCCCCCTTTCCTTTGACGAGTCCGAGAACCGCATCAAGAATGTGGGGAAAGGACGAGAATATCCACTACCATCAAGAGGCTCCATAGATCAACACCCATTGTAGGTTTAATAGTTCCGCTGGTCCCATAGGGCCAGGGAGTCCGGTTAAACATTGCCTGAAGCCACCGGAACTTGGATCGCCCCACATGGAACTTATCCTGAGGCGACCGTTCGGACTATAAACGGGTCAATGAGGAAAGAAGAACTAGGAAACGTTCCAAGGTAGGGCTGAAAACTCTGCTTGACTGAGAACAGGTACTGCGACTCTCCTCAGTCTTGCCACGGTGAACCGAAAGGAAGGCTCGGAGGATGTGGTAACAGAATCTGGCGTCCCCAGGTGGTCACCCATCCAAGTACCGACGTTGCTTAACCTCGCTGGACGGACGAGAAGCGGGGTTTCCAACGTGGTAAGGCGGTTGACTCAATATCATGGCCAGATACTCCAGATGTTGAGGCAGAGGAAGAGAAGGCTCCAAGCAAAATACCATGAGCCCACACTCATGGTCAGCATTCGGAAGCTTTTCCCGGCGCTGAAGAAGGTCGAAACCCGAGCCTACCGGAGTTGACCAGCCCTCCAAACAGCAGAGGAGGCGGAAGTCTGCACCTGAGCGGCCAAGAGGAAGGCAGGGAGAGTTCTCTGGGGAAACAAACCTGCTATGCCACGGCGGGATAGCCACACTGCATCATAAGCAGGAATACTTGCAGTTTAGGCTGAATTCGACGAGCACCCTGGAAGATGGATGGAATGGAAACTGAAAGTACCCGTCCTTCCGATCCAGGGTTAAAGGAGTCCTGTCGCCTCGTTACCAGTCTGATCGATTCTGCTGGTCTACGCTGGCCGAAGTTTGTTCGACAAACTTGATCAGGGCTGAGAGGTCGACTATGGACATCCCCTCTCAGATCCTTCCTTACAAGAAAGGATCGACTGAGGGGGCCGGGGGTGAAGCCGTCGATGATCCTAAGGAAGACCTTCGCCTAAGGTATGGATCATTCTGCCCAACCGGGCAACTCTGCTGATGCTATGGCATAGAGGTTCAGAGACACTGAATTCGCTGACAGAGACGGCAGGCGCGATATCCTTGGCTACTCACAGAGATTGTGCGGGAATGGGCATCGGGAAGCTGTCATTCGGATGAGTAACCTTAAGCATCCTCCCAGCGAAAAAACCTGCAATCCTAGAGTTCGTGAACTCCTTTTAGGACTATGCCCCCCCGGGGGAGTCTCCCGTGCCATCTGTTCCTGACAGGAGGAAACTGCAATTGGACACCTTGTCCCAGTTGTCGTAGCCGATAACTTAGGCCGACGTGGTTGAAAGAAAAGGGAGCTGGAGCCCTGCAGAGTCTGGAAGAAAGCGCCTTGGAGGAGTGAAACCGGAAGTCGATTTACTCCGCACAGCAGACGTCTAAGTCTCTGTCCTTGGGCAAAGACAAAACTCTTCTCAAGGATGGAAGGGTGTCTGAGGTCGTTGACCTCCACAGATGAGACACCCGAATGAAGCCTTCAGTCAGCGCGTCCAGATGGTACAACATCGAGCTTGTCCGCAAGTAGATACTTAACGACGAAAGGCCAAGGTGCCTGAGCTCGAGAGGAGGAAAGTACCCTTGATCTTCCTGTAGCTTCCTTGAACCAAACCTCGGGCCGTAACCGAGGAGGGAAAGAACCTGGTAAGCTCCCAGAGGAAGAGGTAAGCAGTCACCCCTTGTCCGATGGAGAAATCTTCAACGGAAAGCCCCCCCGCCAAAAATCCTTCCAGGGCGGGAGAAGGAGAGAGTACTCGTGCAGGAGAGGGGACCCTCGAGACCGACCTCTTGGGAACCAACTTCGCCCTGGGGGAAGTCACCACTAAGTCCACTCCTCTCTTTCTCTTCAGCGTAGGAGAGACAGCCGCTGGTTTGTTACCCTGGCCGGTGAGTGCTGGTTTCATAAACCTCATTAACGCCCGTGCCAGCGGATCAAACCATGTCTGCTGCTCCAAGGACACAGAGTCCGAAATCCTCGCTAAGGTGAAAGGGATCGGGCGATCCTTTGGAGAGGACACGACGGTTCCTGCCTGAAAAGAAGGTGGGAAGAATGCTGTACTGACCTGTCTTCGTCCTGCACTACCAACCTGTGCTTGGATGGAGGTGATCCCGAGTGCCGCCTAGGAGCACGCGTCCCTGCTGCTACCACCGGCTGTGGAATTCGCCGCGAACTATGGTCGCGCGAGGGCGAACAGTCGCGCAAAGGCGAATGGTCGCGCGGGCGCGCAGGTGAGTGCTCGCGCGGGCGCGCAGGCGAGCGGTCGCGAGGGCGCGCAGGCGAGCGATCGCGCGGGCGCGCAGGCGAGCGATCGCGCGGGCGCGCAGGCGAGCGATCGCGCGGGCGCGCAGGCGAATGGGCGTGACGGCGAGGGATCGTGCTGCTGCGTAGGTGAAGAAGATCGCTGGCGGTAAGCGATGGCGAGCAGCATGTGTAGGTGAATGATCGCGTGATAGGGTGCGATGGTGATCAGCATCCGCAAGAGGGCGAGCGTTCAGGGTTGTGCGATGAGGAGCAGCATGCGTAAGCGGGCAATCGGGCAGGGTTGTGCGATGGCGAGCAGCATGCGCAGGTGAATGATCGCGTGAAAGGGTGCGATGGTGATCAGCATCCGCAAGAGGGCGATCGTTCAGGGTTGTGCGATGAGGAGCAGCATGCGTAAGCGGGCAATCGTTCAGGGTTGTGCGATGGCGAGCAGCATGCGCAGGTGAATGATCGCGTGAAAGGGTGCGATGGTGATCAGCATCCGCAAGAGGGCGATCGTTCAGGGTTGTGCGATGAGGAGCAGCATGCGTAAGCGGGCAATCGTTCAGGGTTGTGCGATGGCGAGCAGCATGCGCAGGTGAATAATCGCGTGAAAGGGTGCGATGGTGATCAGCATCCGCAAGAGGGCGATCGTTCAGGGTTGTGCGATGAGGAGCAGCATGCGTAAGCGGGCAATCGTTCAGGGTTGTGCGATGGCGAGCAGCATGCGCAGGTGAATAATCGCGTGAAAGGGTGCGATGGTGATCAGCATCCGCAAGAGGGCGATCGTTCAGGGTTGTGCGATAACGATCAGCATCCGCAGTTGAGGGTCGCGCGATGGCGATCAGCATCCGCAGTTGAGGGTCGCGCGATGGCGATCAGCATCCGCAGTTGAGGGTCGCGCGATGGCGATCAGCATCCGCAGTTGAGGGTCGCGCGATGGCGATCAGCATCTGCAGTTGAGGGTCGCGCGATGGCGATCAGCATCCGCAGTTGAGGGTCGCGCGATGGCGATCAGCATCTGCAGTTGAGGGTCGCGCGATGGCGATCAGCATCCGCAGTTGAGCTAGTAGCTGGCGAACCATGTTCCTTCAGAAGTGTTGGAGAACGTTGGCGTGCCAGCTGTAACACACGTGGGCGATCCGGAGATCGCTGGCGAGCTGATGATCGCTGACGAGCTGACGATCGCTGGCGAGCTGATGATCGCTGACGAGCTGATGATCGCTGACGAGCTGATGATCGCTGACGAGCAGAAGGCTACGCGTGGAAGCCTGTGCAAAGAAGAAGAGTCCTTGACCCCGACCTGAACCGAAGTTCTAGATCGCGAGGGCGAACGTGGGCGCACAGGGCACGTAACAGGAACCGCAGGGAAGATCATCTTGAAAGCGCTGACGAACAGGAGAGCGCTGACGAACAGAAGGGCGCGCAGGGAAACCCTGACACGCAAGGGAAGAACCCCCGTGGGGGCAACCCTTAGCCCCGAAGGGATCGTTGTCCGCCGGGAGACTGATGTCCGTCGGAAGACCGCTGTCCGTCGGGAAGACCGTTGTCCGTCGGGAAGACCGTTGCCCGTCGGAAGACGAGATTAGACTGCTGTCCATCTGCACCAAGACGGAAGATCGAGAAAAAGAAGTTGTAGGCTGCAAACGGAGATTCAAAAAGGCGCCTCAAGCACCCTTATAGGGAGATGAGAGGCCCTTACGACGAGGCGGACGGAGGGCCTTACGGCGAGGGAGGCCAACAGCAACAGCAACAGAAGAAACCTCCGAAGAGGAGTCTCTATGAGTGTACTCTCTCGCGAACGAAAGAGAAACACTTCGTGGAAGAGACTGGTCAGCCAGTGACCTAAAAGGGGCAATCCTCCGAAGAGGAGCTCCTGCAGTTGCCCAGCCCCTTGAGCGAAACTGCAGGTGCGACCGCTCAGCACCAAGAGCATAGTCGCACGAAAAAAAGGCAAGAGAAGAACCCCCCAAAAGAGGAAAAGCTCAAGGCTGGACAGGAAAAAAACTTCCCTCGGAAGGAAAGTTATCCGCCCAAGGAGGCAAGCCTCCTGACTGTTCTAAAATGAACTGGAGAGCTGTCCGTCGACACGGGAGTACTACCAGTAGAAGGAGACACGCCCCTGACGACAATACAAGGGGGGAGGCAGCAACAGCCGAATCCCCAGGACTCAACCAGACAGCTCACACCGTTGCTATATTACAGAAACGAACTAGATCGGTAACTGTAAAAAAATAAAAACAAATAATATTAGTACACATTCATTCCCCCGGGAAGGCTCCGAAGAGGAATCCCGAGGAAAAGGAACAAGAATTACACAACAGGCACGTGCCCTCACAACCACTTACACTCGCGGAAGGAGAGCTGTAACCAAAACAGAATTATAACAATTATAATTATGTAACTATGTAATTATGTAATTTAAAAATGAATGAACACTAAGGAAAAAAACGAAAACCCCGAAAGGAATCGTTCTACAAGCTGAAAAATTAACAACTACAATTAGATTCATAAACTAATTGAAACAAAATGTACGGCGTAGCAACCCCACCCACACGGGAAGGAAGCTACAAGGGCGTAGTAAAACATAGTAAAAGGGTGAACGACCTCAAGAGAGAGAGAGAGAGAAAGACCGAAGTCAAACTCGATCGCAACCCATAAAATTAGGCCGTGGTGGCCTAACTGCCGAGGCCTCCACGTAGATATCGTACACTACACACACACATCTGAAAAGGAAACTTACTTATTTCTATACTCAAATATATATACAAACATGAAAACATGTTTACATATATATTGAGTAAAAGAAAAGTAAGCGATTAAGTAAAGACAAAACAGACAATGGCTGCCAAGCGAGGACCAAGACAGAGACGTCTGTCACAGTCCGAGCCAAAAGTGAAAGTGAGTATTCACCTGTGTGTGAGGGGGAGGAGGGGTAGCTAGCTACCACTCCCCTACCCCCCCGCTAACTAGCGCGGGGGTAATACACCCTCGTTAAATTCTAATGGCTCGCCATTTCAGCTACGCTAAAAGTAATAACCCTTTGTAAATAGCGTGGTTTGTATTTCGGTTACGGAACAACTACCATTTTAATTGTAAGACTTGCACTAATTTGCCAATGTCAATAACATTGAATATTTCTATATCTATCAATTGTATATATCTTTCCTACTACAGTCATGCATCATTTGGAAACGCTATGAAGTTTACCAAGTAAGAACACAATTATCTTGCACAGATTTGGTGATTGGACGGGGTGCGTTACATAAAAGCACGGACAGCATTCTATGTTGGGTTAGGAGGAAGTTTAAGGTTTTGTTCACTAATACCAGTAAAAGTTTATATTTTCCCTTTCATTTTATGAGGGCTCAGCAAGTAAGAAAATACAGTATAGCTTTTTGGACAACTCTAGCAATGATTATGGTCAAAACTGTTGTCGATACCACTATCGAGTTGTTTTGTTGAATTTTTATGTTGGGTTAAGTTTGAAACTAATTTATGATGTTAAAGTGCACTCAAATACTACCCAAGGCTCTTACGTCTTCAACTAATGCTATATCTAACCAAACGAATATCATTGAGCCTTCTAATCATATGTATAGGCCATACCTCATGCTCTACTGCACATAAGAACTATAAGTATCCTTGCCTTAAGTCTTACCTCATTATATGTATGTTACTATTACCTTACTACATTAGTATTTTTATTGTGATATTTTGATAAAAAAACTACTTTTTCTTATAGAAAAAATTACGCTCTCTTCAAAAATGACACTCGTTCCCGTCGCAAATTAATAGTTCCAGAAATATATATATCTATATCCTACGATAATGGGGGACCCCCAGTGGGAACTCGGGGTTTTGGGTGGGGAAAACATACTGGGGAGGCGATATATAAATGTAAAACCAGCCTTTTCTTCTCTATACATTACCTTCTCGGATGTATCATAAACGGAGCAAAAGACAAAACAGTATAACTGGACAAACTTTGGAGGCACCATTGCAAAGGCTATGTCTCATGAAAAAATACAGTAACCAGAGCTGCCAACGTGTGAAGTAGATAAAATGTTAGCGTAACATTAGCAGTGTTTCTCATTTAATTTTTCTCATTCTACTTGCCGGTTGTAGTCGCTCCCATTCGTTCGTTTGTACATAGCAGGTTTCGACCTTCTGCGCAAAAACCCTGCCTCCCTGCACAGAGACTCTTCCTCCGCCAATAGGATTTCTTCTTCTCTAATTGTGAAATGTAACTATTCATCTTCTCCACCAGCTCTGTTCAAATCTATTACTTGATCCAGTTCAACTATACCATTCCTTTTATGTAATACCCTCATATACCTATTACGTTTGACCCCAGTATTACTCGTTTTATTATCCGATACCTTATAAAATCACCTCATCTTATATACCCATCAAATATTGTTTATCATACACTCCATTTTATCTTCCTATTTTACTTTTATACATTTTGTTATTACCTTGTCACTCTGGACAAGTTTCCCATTCTAGTTCATTCATGTTTAATCTCTAGACTCCGTTGCTTTTCCGTTAACCAATCACGAACCCATACGTATGTAAAGTTTGCACAGGGGGGTTAATATTTCCCTACCCACACCTTCCAACAAACCCTTTTCCGTGGAAACCTTTGCCCAAGTCAGGTCTCTGTAGTTCAAGTGACGTCTTTTTGCGTATTTTACGATCAAAGTTTTAGAAAATTGTAACGCCTTTTGTAATCCATACTTGAAAGTATTTTGGTGAATTCCAATGTTGATAATTTTCTTAAATTTCGTAATGTAATATACCAACTTTTACAGTGTTCCAAGTGCAGTATTAAACTAAGGCAAAGCAGTTAAGACACCACAGACTCAGTCACAACACCCCTGTGACCCACGAGTTACATTGTCACGGTCATAAAAGTACAGTAAGTCATTAATTTCTTTAAATTTAATGTGTTAGTTTTACTATATTTTGTTAAAGTACGAAGCTCAACATTACCGCTTGCCAGTGCATACAAGGTTGATGTTTTATTTTCTTGTGATCATAAGCGAGGAACAAGAACCATTATATTTAACATTGCTAATGTTAGCGTAACATTACTAATGTTACTGTGCTCAGCTCAACATTACCGCTTGTCAGTACATACGAGCTTGATGTTTTATTTTCATGCGAACGAAGCAAGCTAATGGCGAAGCAAGAACCATTATATATGTTATCGTAACAGTGCTAACGTTATTGTAATGTGAGTGAAGTGACACGGATTAACATGATATACATAAAGGGCATATTGGGTTTGTGACCTGGGAACTTCTAAGTTAGGTTAGGCGGGTTTGTTATGTTCTGTACCCTTTTTATACTTTTTTATATATTGTGTAAAGGGTATAAGGAAAAATTCTTTACAATACACATGATAATATTACCATAGCATTGCTAACGTTAGCCATACCACTGTAACGTTGGTATCGTTGTGTATCATTGGTAACGTTGCAATGTTATCGTTAGCAGTACATACGCGGGTGAAGTGACACGGAATTTGAACAAGTCATTACATTTAAGCATTCTAACAAAATATATATAAGACATTATATCTAAACATTTTATCAGAAAATATATTTTTTCCTGTAGAAAATCCCGTGATTTAACTGGTTTTCACCTTCATTTCATCCATAATAACAGCAACCAGTTCGGCTACTTAAAGTTAGTCGAATTGATTGTTCTGTTGGTTTGCTGTTTAAATGAAGGTAAAATTCCGTCAAATCACATTATTTACTACAGGAAAACATATATTTTCTATTCGAAATCAGAATCTGTAATACAGTAAAACTTTACCCTTTAATATTACTAACGCTTTGTAGCATTAAAGCTAGGAGTGGATCATATCTTCTTGATAGATCAGGACTCCGCACCTAAATAGTGGAGCCTGGTTCAGAAAGGCTTAGATTATCAAAATAAATCTTGATACAGAAACATTTAGATTTAAGTATAGAAAGGGACGTTAGTGTTTTCTCAGCTCTGATATATCCAATGACTAGATAACACGAAAGCAAGCCACCAAACCCGTTTTGGATAACCACCTTGTACACTCCATTGTCGTCTTGAAGATGTTTTCTTTCCTGTATCTAAAGGTACAGTTGGATCAGCAGGTAATGTGGCAGACATAACTCTCCCCTTTCTCAATACTGTGTCGATAATCCTCAAGCAATTAAAATCACACTGTAAATTGACAAGTAGACACAACTTAAATTTGACGTCCAACGCGCTCCTCCCAAAAAGGTAAACAAAGGTAAGTGAGCACCCCCACCGTTCTTGCTTTTTTGTAAGGTTTCCAAAGATGAATAATTAACTATTTGTTTTGATGACTTCCACTGACCTATTAGTTTTTAAACAGACACAAAACTAACCATGACCATTGAGAACATTACCTGAAATGCAAATAATGCTGATTTCTTTTAACTATCACGTTTTTCATCTATCTGTTCCGTGTTTGGTGCTGTAATTTGATTCCACAGCTCATGACTTAACACCATTACCGCAAGTATCGCTCGGATGTCATTAGTATGATATTTTTTAAAATATGATCACAGTTGTGTAATTCATTGTGGATTCTAATACACGGGATGGTAAAATAGTAAGTTAGGGTGATCTGGTAACATTATATGCGTAGGAGGGGCAACTTTCAAGTTGACACATGCAGGTGTGCGTTACGATTAAATGAATCATCGTTATTGCATTTTGTAGCAAAGACAATATTAGCTACACGAAACACATTCTGGAATTATCTATCGTGAGTTGAAAATATCTTCATTTTTATTCATCTTTGTCCTATACCAATTCTACACCTTGAACACGATATTCAGAAAGAAATCCAAAACTTCAATCAAATCAGTGAAGTTAACGCTAACACATTAAGCGTAAAGCGTTTGAGAAATTTAGGTTAACCCCATCAAATATGGGTGTTATAATAGTTACTTCCCTTCAACTGTAATTTTTATTTTTAGAATAACGTCATTGTCCACATTTTACTTTTCATTTATAAGATTGTGCACGCCGCACCCTACGCAATAGACACGGAAGTAAACGATTATCGTTACAGCGTTGGATGTGCATCAGTGATTTTCAGTTACCAGTCTTATTTAATTTCATATTTAAATCGATTTCCTTCAGAACAAAATTAAACTATGCTATAGGATTATCAGGAAATTTGACGAAATCGATAACTTTCTTCATCCTATTTTCCTAAGTTTTCCTAAGTATATTATAATTATTGTAAAACAAAGAAAAAATCTAAAGGTGCTTACATAGCTAATTTGCACAGACATAAAATTGGCCTAACTATGATGAAACAAGACTGTAACGAAAAGAATGGAAAGATCTGTACGCTATAAAATGGAAATTGAAAAAAAAAAATCTTCATATAAACGGCGTAGCAGTAAAACTTTGTAGGTACTAGGTTGGCTAGGGCACCAGCCACCTGTTGAGATACTACCACTAGAGTTATTGGGTCCTTTGGCCAGGTAGTACAGTACTACATTGGATACCTCTCTTCTGTTACGGCTAATTTTTCCTTTGCCTACGCATGCACCAAATAGTCTGGTCTATTCTTTCCCCATTCTCCTCTATCCCCATACACCTGACAACATTGATATTGCCAAATAATTCTTCTTCGCTCAAAGGGGGTCTATATTGCACTGCAATGGTTCATTGGCTAATTTCATTTTGGTAAGGCTAGAAGAGCCTTTTCAGTTATGGCAAGGAGCTCTTCTAGGAGAAGGACACACTAAACTCAAGTCTTGGGTAATGTCATGGCCTCTGTACGTACCATGATCTTCCACTGTCTTGTGTTATCTAGCTTGATGGCACACTCGGTCACAATATTCTATCTTATTTCTCTTCCTCTTGTTTTTTTTTCAAGTCTTTATAGTTTATATGTGAAAAATCTATTTCAATGCTGTTACTGTTCTTTAAATATTTGATTTGATTGTTCATTACTTCTCTTGTAGTTTATTTATTCCTTGTCCTTGTTGGACTATTTTCCTTGTTGGAGCATTTGGGCTAATACAACTTGCTTTTCCAATTATTATTATTATTATTATTATTATTATTATTATTATTATTATTATTATTATTATTATTATTATTATTATTATTATTATTATTATTACTTGCTAAGCTACAACCCTAGTTGGAAACGCAGGATACTATACGCCCAGGGGCCCCAACAGGGAAAATAGCTCAGTGAGGAAAGGAAAAATAAAATATTTTAAGAAAAGCAACACTAAAATAAATATATCCTATATAAACTATAAAAAATTATAACAAAACAAGAAAGAGAGAAATTAGATAGAATAGTGTGCCCGAGTGTACCCTCGAGCAAGAGAACTCTAACTCAAGACAGTGGAAGACCATGGTACAGAGGCTATGGCACTACCCAAGACTAGAGAACACTGGTTTGATTTTGGAGTGTCCTTCTACTAGAAGAGCTGCTTACCACAGCTAGAGAGTCTCCTCTACCCTTACCAAGAGGAAAGTAGCCACTGAACAATTACAGTGCAGTAGTTAACCCCTTGGGTGAAGAAAAATTGTATAGTAATCTGTGTTGCCAGGTGTATGAGGAGAAAGGAGAATCTGTAAAGAATATGCCAGACTATTCGGTGTATGTGTAGGCAAAGGGAAACTGAACCGTAGCCAGAGAGAAGGATCCAATGTAGTACTGTCTGGCCAGTCAAAGGACCCCATAACTCTCTAGCGGTAGCATCTCAACGGGTGGCTGGTGCCTACTACCTACTATCCTAATTAAAAAAAACAAACGTGTATTTCATGTTGATTGTCTCATTTGGGATATCACCACAAACATCCAAATGAGTGCTCTCGCAAACACACACAGGGGCTAATACATCATCATCATCACTTTTCTTTTTCTTTTTTAATGATATCGTTAAGTTGTTTTAAGGCATTCCTGTTAAGAGTTGTGCGTTGTTAGTGCTTAGGGTCATTATTTCGCTTTCCGAGTAAACTTTCTAGTTACCTCCTTTCAGTTCTTATTTGCCCTTCGTTTTGCTAGTAAGAATTCATTTAATACATTTGAATAGATAATTTATGGGCTAGGATTTTTTTTTTTTTTTTAATTGATGAGTGGTGCTTGTGTTAATTTGCAACATCTACAATGTTTTGTATTTTCCAAGTACTGTTACAAGTATAGTTATACAGTAGCTTATGTTGTCCGGGACATAGAAGGGACTCCTGAATATTTCGGTATTATTTCTAAAGTAGGCGATCTAACATACTATGTTTTGCTCTAGCATTAATATCCAACCAGTGGTGTTCTATTGCTATCGAGTAATGCCTCCTGCAGGGTTTCAACCTTATTTTATATTAATTACATTCATAAAAGGTGAAATTAAGGCCATAATTCTATTTATAATAATATTTTTTCACTGCAAGAAGAATTGCTTCCTGCTTATTGATTTTTTTTTTTTTTTTTTTTTTTTGCGTATCTTGCTAGCCTTAAGATAAAGTTCAATGGGCCTACACAAGTGCCCTGTTGCTTTGAAAAATAACCCTGACAAAATTCTGCTGTCTGTAGGGAGTTTTCCACTTGATATACATCATAGATAATTCTAAATACATCACGTAAATACAATTTTACGTTTCTAAAAGCCTTTAATTCCCATTTCACCAGTAATCGTCAATAGGCGTAGAAGGAGATGCTGAATTCCCATTTTAAATCTTCAATTTTAACCCTGCAGCCTTCTTGAAATAAATGTCATCGTTATTCAGGTAATTTAGTCCGCGAGATTTTTACTTGTTTTATGAACATACTATCTTCACAATTATTATATGGTATGCCTACTGTACTTATGATGTTATCCTAACCAATAGCAATCGTGATCTAATCTTTCTTTTGGCAGACTTCTTGGCAAGTCACAATATTTTTCTACCGATTCCATCAGCACAGGCCAGTCATCTGCTTACTTCAAACACTTGTTTGGAATGTCTTCTAATGGCAATGTGGTAAAAGGGGTGGCATCGTCTCTAATGTTTTTGTTGATGGTTTGACTAACGATCAGGTCTATATATGTTTCTAGTCAAGAAGGATAAAAACGTTTCGATTTATTAAGAAGTCAACGCTATTCAATAAGAGAAGTAGGGAAATGAGTTTGCATCAACCTATAGGTAACACGAGGGAGCAAGTCGAGTAAGATGGACTGCAGAAAGTTATGAATTATGAAGTGCAACGTACTCTATGGCAAAACCCATATCATCTTTATCGTTATAACAGTAGATAGATTGATTAATTGATTAGGAGTTACCTAGCATCCTGATTACAGCAGTAGAATTTTTTTGTTTGAGCTATATATGAAAACTAACATAACAGGGAATGTGATGAAATGCAATAGACTTGTCAAGTATAGAGTATGCATTTATGATTGCCTTATAAAAGTATAAACTTTCCGCGGTCAACATAAGTGTTGTAACATGAATTTTCATAATCATATCTATCATCAGAAAACGCTTGTACTTTTTTCTAATGCACTTGCATTCACATGCATATGCAACGCCTGCTGTCGAGAACTTCTCCATATACAAATCGATTCAGATTAAATTTTCAATGACACGGGTAACCTGGCCTGTAGATTTTATTAAGAAAAATATATCATTATAGATTATGGTATTGAATAACTGGAGTACATCGTGTTTTAAAACAAGGAGAAGAAATTCCTTTGGCTTACTAAAAGCTATTTCAAAATTATCAGAGTTTAAAATCTTAATTCCCACTGAATGGCCAATTACGACCCAAGTTTTTTTTTATTATTATTATTCTTGTTAGATCAGTTTCACCCCATCGTTGCCACAAAATTAAATTTGTTAACGACAATTTAAAGATTGAGTTATGTTGTTAACACAACTCTTATTCCGTTTAAAAAAAAAAAAAAAAAGATATGAAAATTGACTTTTAAAAAAAGAAAAATCATGATTAAGTGAGGCTTAATTCATAACTTTACTAACATGTGAAACCGGCTAACTATGGAATTAGTTTCATGATAGATCTTCTTAATCCATAGTCATAAACCTAGTGTTGATCAAATATATGTATAAAGATAACTTAACATATCGTTTTTTTTTTCATTTAGAATCAAAATAATTACATTAAAACATTTGAATTTTCGACGAGATTAAACTGGGACACGTTAGAAGCATACTTTTTATCTTTATTAATGATTATATGGTCGTAAGGAAGCTACTGTATACTCTATAGTGTACTCTGTTTTTTTTTTTTTTTTTCAACGAGAGGGCTATGATGTTTCTTATAATTAGGGTGAAAAGATTGATGAGTACTTACCTTAAGCAGCAATCCTAGATGGAAATATATAATAAGAGATACTTTAGGATGACCATGAGAATATAAAGAAGATTAACAATGCACCAAAGAAAGTGGGGGATGCTTTAATCATATGTGACCTTTTTGGAACGAAAGGGTATTCCACGAATACTTTCATCTCCTATTGCTTTTTCTGTGTCCTGGCTTGATAATGTCTATCATCAATTTACAATTGTTTTCAATCTTAATTATGTCGTCATATAGAATTCTGATCACAGTTCCTACTTCATGTTCAACTAATTATCACCCTGTTTCCGTGAACTGCCTATTAAAACAAATCGAACTCCAATTAAGATATGGACAATGACTTAATCCCATTAAATCAGTCTCACTAGTATCGATGTCAAATGGTCTCACAATTTCTGAATGGGAAGCTCTTCTGCCAGATGCTCTTCACTCAATGCGGTTTTACTATGAGCAACAAACTGCGCACACCATGAGTGACTTCAAATGCCAACGAAAATCTACACTAAGCCAATCGATTTTCTCGTAAATGTCTACTCCAAATCTTACAGTAGGCTACTCCCTAAGAGTCATTAAGAATTCAGGAGTGAAATGCCTGTGGATAAGATCCAGCATATTCATGCCAATGGGATGGACACGAGTCTATAGTACTCTTTTTGACATAATATATCTCATGGTGATTAAACATAAATTGAGTTATTTCAGTGAAAAAAAAAAATCTTGAGAAAACAAGAAAGTCCTCAGTTTCCTCTTGAAAGCCTTAATATCTTAAGCCTTTTGGATGTCTAGTGGGAGCTTGTTGAAGCTTTGGGTCCGTATATTTGAAAGCTCCAGAACCTACAGTAGACATACATCTTGGCTTTGATAACTTGAAACCATCCGTAACTATTATTGTGATGACACGATTTGCTGGCTGCACGATGTGTAACAATTCTCTTAGATATTTTGGATGTCTGGTTCTGATAACTCGATGAGTCATTGCACATATCTTAAACTCGGTTCTAGCTCTAACAGACTGGCATTCCCTAACAATAGTAAGAACGTAGTTTAAAGATTCAGTAGTATCATTAATCCTTTATGGAGAAATAAAATTGTGTATCATCCGCAAATAGTTTAAACTTCATGTTTTTATAGATGGCCCTAATGAGGTTGGACCTAGTAGGCTACACTTCCCTGGGGGTACCTCTCTGCTTAATGGTTCATATGCGATGGATGGTTAAGAGTTTCTAATACGTACACAATAGTTTCTTTTAACCAAGTAATACTAAAAAATTTCATCTTCATTACCACTGGACCGTAAATTATTAAGTATGTTATCTAACCTACAATTCTTATAATTGTATCGCATGACTAGAAAAGTTTTATATATAAATTTCTTCGGATATTAGCAGGGAAACCTACTCTCTACAGGTTCTCTACTGTCATTTTCTCTTGTTCGTTCATAGTATTCAACATTTCATATCACACATAGCTTATTTACTGTCAAACGACTGATAGAATAAGTAAGTCTCCAGTTTCCTCTTGAAAGCCTTAATGTATCTTTTTTTTTCTTCCTCTTGTTTTTTAAAATGGTGTTGGGCAGACTTAATAGAAGCGCCATGGATGCTTGGGGGATTTATCAAGAGGTTTTCTTTTCCTTATCTGATTCTTTCTTTTTCGAAACCATCCTTACTGTCCTCCTTTCAGTTGAAGACTGAAGTGGCTATCCTGGAGGGTATTCAACCATGCATGGTGTATCGGGTCCTCCATGTTGACCAGATTTTTCGACTTTTTTTTTCTATGGTTTATGGGTTTGATCAATCACTTGATTTATATTTCTGTACACATTGTTTTTTATCATTCTAGTTAATTTAGTTTTTAAGTACGATGTATCATTTTTATTACCATTAATTTTTATGCTTTCAGGAGACATTGAGCGAAATACCGGACCAGTCCGTCTTAGATGATTTCGTCAGTATCATCTACTGTATTGCAATATTCGTGGTCTTCATGCAAACATTCAAGACCTTACAGCTGCGTCCTGACAGTATGATATTCTTTCGTGCTCAAAAACTTTGGTTTTTAATATGAGGCACTTATTTGAGCTTCTTATAACTGGTTTTAAGAAGCCAATAATGTTGAAACGTGATGCCATCCCTAGGGCCAGGGGAATGGCGGTGTATATTAGGACTGAATACCCTGCTTCTCATAAGTCCTGCTATGTATGTGGATGTCATGAGATTCAGGTAATGAAAGTTTGTGGCAGGCATAATGACTTCTAGGCCTATTTGTGTTCGATCTACCGGTGTCCAGACATAGATTATTCTATTTTTGATTGTCTTCTTACCATTATGGCTAATATACAAGGAGATGATAGAAATGCCTCCTTTGTCTTTGCTGGCGATTTCAATACTCACCAAAGGGAGTGGTTACGTTCTGTTCCTCATACCGATCACCATGGCTTAAGAGCTTTAGACTTTGCCTCTGAGTCAGGCTGTGAACAAATCATAAGTGAAGCTACTCACAGGTCTGGTAACTGCTTGGACCTCGTATACACTGACTCCCCTAGCGTTATAACAAGTAAAGGTTGGTTCTCCAGTTGGGACATCTGATCATGCCTTGATTTCATTGGTGATGAAGACTGAGCAGCCTGTCCCCGATGTCTCATACTCATGTAAGATTTATATGAAATCTCAAGCAGACTAGAATGGAATTTTGCATGATCTTTTTGGATTGAATCGGTCACAATTGTATAGTAGTGTTGATCCTGATGTCCCTTTGAGTGATAATCTAGTCAACATAATTGAGAGGCGTATCCCTTCTCGTACCGAGTGAAGAACAAATCATGGTTCAATGATAATTGTAGACGTGCTTATTAGGAGAAGCAGGAGGCCTATCATCTTTGGAACGGTAACAGATCAGATTTGATCTGGAATAACTTCATTCAGCTTAGAGCGTTTGTTCAGAGAGTTTATGTTTCAACTGAAAAGGAATACAATTTAACCATAAAAGAAACCCTTTCTGGTACAACCCAGGAACATACGGGGTGGACTACCCTTAAATCTCCACTCTTTGATGTAGATGCAACAGTTCCTACTTTATTTGAACCAGATGGTTCTGTCACTCACTGTTCAAAGGAAAAGGCAACCGTTTTAGCTGATGTTTTTGACAGTAAGCAGAGTAACGAGAAACTCGAACTTCCTCATTCATGTTTTCCTGAGGCTAAACTAACTAGTTTTGCTTTTCGATCTCGTGAAATTAAAGCTCTGTTGATGGATCTTGATGCTTATGGAGGTGTAGACCCCAGTGGTCTCTTTTCTCTGAGTGTGTGTGTTTTTTTTTTTTATAAAGACCGCAGATTTCTTAGCTCCATAGTTATTTGTCCGCAAAGGCCTTGGAGCATGTGAAGCCTTTTTTACAATCTCCAGTGCTGTACAGAAATCCCTTGATGGTGGTCAGTAAATTTGTATGATTACCCTTGATTGTAGTGCTGCCCTTGACCATGTTGATCATGAGGCCCTTGTTTTCAAACTCAAATAGTTGGAGTTGATAGGTCGTTTCTTTGCATCAGGAGTTTTTAAGTAATAGATCGCAAAGAGTTGTTACTAATGGACAGCAAAGTGAGTATAAGAATGTGATATCTGGTGTTGCTCAGGATCGTGTTCTTGGCCCATTACTTTTCATACTATATAGGCTACACATGAGATGTGGTTCGGCCTAGAAACAAGCTTGTTGCATATACAGATGATGCTACTCTTTTTTAATCAATTCCATCTCCTGAATGTAGATCTTGGGTTGCTGAATCCCTTAATAGAGATTTAGCTAACATCAAGGCATGGTGCAAATTATGGGGTATGAAGTTGAACCCTATCAAAACTCAAAGTATGATTGTAAGTATGTCAAGGACATTGGCTCCTCAACATCCGGATCTCAGCATTGATAATGTTTCTTTAACTTTGTATGACTCTTAACATTTTAGGTGTGCTTCTCGCCCTGGACAGAAAATTTACTTTTGAGAAGCACATTAGGTGTCTTCTTCAACTGCACAAAAATTTGGCTTATTGAGAAAGTCTTTAAAGATTTTCGGTGATCAATCTATTTTCAAGCTATCGCATGTCTCGAAAAAACAAAAAGTGGGCTTTAAACTATATGCAGATGATACTCAGTTCTACCTTTCAATTTCAACAACACAAGATTCAGTGAAGAAAATTGACTAGATAATGACTGAAATAAAAACATGGATGCAGAGGAAAAAGCTTAAGTTAAATGATAAAACAGAATGTATGTTTTTTGGCACAAAGGTGGCTTTGAAGAATTACCAGTTATTTCAAAGTATAAAAATTGCTGACGCTGATGTTAGGATTGTGCCTGTTGTGAAAATTTTGGGTGTACTGATGGATTGTAATTTGTCAATGAGGGATCAAATAGTGAATACAGTGAAAGTGTGTAACTATCACCTGAGAAACATAGCATTTATTAGAAAATATTTAACAGAGGGCAGTACAAAAATTTTAGTGATGAGTCACGTAATATCAAGGCTAGATTATTGCAATTCTCTGTACTATAAATTGCCCAATACACTACTAAGAAAGCTTCAAAATGTGCAAAACCGGGCGGCTAAACTTATAAAAGGCATTAAATTTCGGGAGAGAATAACTCCTGCACTGATCGATCTACATTGGTTACCTGTTAAGGCTAAAATTGAATTTAAGATTTGTTTGTTTACTTACAAATGATAAGCCTAAATATCTTCGGATTGCTTGGTCCCCTACCCTCAAGCTACTAGCACTGCTGTAAGAGTTAGACATGCTGATGACCCATATAGACTATTCGAAATTAGTGTGAATCATGCAATAGGAGGAAGAAATTTTTGTTATGCTGCACCAAGACTCTTTAACGACCTTCCACTTGATCAAGAATAGCAAAAATGTGACAGCTTTCAAGAAAAAAACCCCGAAGACTTATCTCTTTGGAAAGTGTTATAATAGTGATAAAAAACTATTAAGCTTGAATACAAATGCTAGCAAATACTGAAAAGATACAGAGCAAAATATAAACTGAAAAGAAATTATTTTCACACATCAAGGCCCGCCTGAACAGACTCTTAAGCAGCCCATTCACGATCAGTAATTACTGAAGGAATTCCTTCAGTAATTGCTGATCGTGAATGGCTTGCTTTAGTGTCTGATGGAGGGCGAGAAATAAACCCTTAAAAGTAAAAGTAAAGTAAGTGTTTTAATTCTTTCATTCTATCTTGTTTCGAGTATTGTTCTCCTGTCCGGTCTTATAGCATCTTGATTTTCCAACTAGGGTTGTAGCTTAGCTAGTAGTAGTAGTAGTAGTAGTAGTAGTAGTAGTAGTAGTAGTAGTAGTAATAATAATAATAATAATAATAATAATAATAATAATAATAATAATAATAATAATAAATGTCATCAATCATTCGGATGTCTCGTTGGAGCTTATTGTATAGTCTTGGAGCCGCATATTTAAAGGCTCTGAAGCCTACAGTAGACATATATCTAGGTTCCAGCTATAGTATCTTATATCAAAGTCCACATACTATATCAATGTGTATTCACCCTATTGTATACAATTCTAAGGCAACCAACACATCGTACAAAGCCTAATAAACTAAATTTTCCATAATATGCTATAACCAGAATGAGAAATAGTTATAAGTAAGATAAATGTCAGGAAGTTAAAAGCTAAACAATTTGCTTTTAAAGAGAACTTAGGGGAAGAAAATGAAAAAAAAAAAAAAATCACGGAGGTGACAGTCTGAGTCGTTACAAGTCGGTAATTACGCCATGACTACTACAGTCTACACTGTAGTTTGACTGAGATTGGCTCCGCTAGAACTAGTGAAAACTTGACCATAAATTCTGGAAAATAGTCCGTGTCATATCATTAGTTTTAGTGAAATGTCTTTGGAGAACTCTAATGAAGGTGAGTGACTTATAAAAGACCAAGCTTAGCTAGTTACTACTCAATTTAATGGGAAACTCGATCTCCCTCATTTCCATTTTCCTGAGGAGTTAGTTTAGCTCTTCGTTCCCTTGGTATTTGATACTCTTAAGTAGGTTTCATACAGTTAAACGGTAGTTTGACAAATACGTTTTTGAAGTGGTTTGGACGTGTGAATGGGGTATTTGATTGCCAAGCACTTTGGTCAAATGGTTTGGAAAAAAATTCTGATCGAGCCTGACTTTAGTGAACTGGTCGGTACTTTGGTCTTCACACAGCAAACCCTTTGCATTTGAGAACACGCATCAAACATGCCTCAGATCTATATATATGGTAATTCTATACAATAGCTCCGCCACTAATAATTTTTATCATAGTTTTTTTCTGATAAATTACTTGGTGCTTTATCTAAAGATGACCTTTTTTTTCTGATAAATTACTTGGTGCTTTATCTAAAGATGACCTTTTTTTCTGATAAATTACTTGGTGCTTTATCTAAAGATGACCTTTTTTTTTCTATGGTAAAGTTTTACTGTATTATAGATTCTCATTTTGAACAGAAAATATATGGTTTCCTGTAGTAAATAACGTGATTTGATCGAATTTGACATTTATTTCAACCGCAAACAAACAGAACAACCATTTCGACTAACTTTAAGAAGCCGAACTGGTTGCCGTTTTTACGGATGAAATGTAGGTGAAAACCGGTCAAATCACGTTATTTTCTACAGGAAAACATATATTTTCTGTGTAAATGTTTAAATATGTCTTTTGTTAAATATATTCTGTTGAAATGTTTAAATATAATGACTTGTTCAAATTCTGTGTTACATAACTCATGTATGTACTGCGAATGCTAACATTAGCAATGTTACGCAACGTTACCAACGTTATGATTGCATTGCGGTATTATTGTACTGTATTACAGGGCAACGTAATCTAGGAAAAAACTATATTCTATAGAAAAAATTCCGCTCTTCGAAAATGACACTCGTTCCGTCACTTTTTCTGTTCGAAGTGAGAATCTGTAATACAGTAAAACTTTATCTATAAGGGTTCTTGTTCTGCCACTGGCTCGCTTACGCTCGCAGGAAAATAAAACGTCAAACTCGTATGTACTGGCAAGCTGTAATATTGAACTGTGCATGCTAACATTAGCTATGTTACGATAACATTAGCAATGCTAAATGTAATGGTTCTTGTTCCGCCAATGGCTCTCTTACGCTCGCAGGAAAATAAAACATCAAGCTTGTATGCACTGGCAAGCGGTAATGCTGAGCTGGGCACGCTACCAAAATAGTAAAACTAACACATTAAGATTAAAGAAATTAATGACTTACTTTTATGACTGCGACGACGTAACTTGTGGGTCACCGGGGTGTTGGGACTGTGAATCTTTGACGTCTTAACTTCTTTGTCTTAGTTTAGTACTGCACTTGAATACTGTAAACGTTGGGCTATTACATTACAAGATTTAAGAAAATTATCAACATTGGAATTCACCAAAATACTTTCAAGTATGGATTACTGCAGTCGTACAAGTTTCTTAAATTACCATCGTAAAATACACAAAAAGACGTCACTTGAACTAACAAAGACCTGACTTGGACAAAGGTTTCCACGGAGAAGGGTTTGTTGGAAGGTGGGGGTTGGGAAATATTAACCCCCCCTGTGCAAATTTTCCATACGTAAGACTTGGTAATTGGTTAATGGAAAAACAACGGAGTCTGGAGAGTAAACATGAATCAACCAGAATGGGAAACTTGTCCAGATCAAGTATTTATGTGAAATCTGGGCGTGACAAGGCTTTGACCCCCTTGCGACCCCCCTTTACACAGCCATATTAAACAGAAGACTGCTTAAAACCCTTTGTGTACTTACTTGGGTTGGAGGGTAAAGGTAAGCTGCACCTTTCCGACTCAATGCCCAATGCACAATAACCTCACGAATCGATGAGCACCAATCATTTATAGTTTTGTCTGAAATTCTTAATTAATTTTAAACAATTTTATAACTAGATTTTACACCAATATAATTATATACAAGTAACAAATTAGATTCTATATCTAAATAAGACTTTTCAAACCAAGTTCCCATGTAAAAACTACACCTATTTTTTTTCACTTTCTCCTTATTTTTCAATATAACATGCCTTCTGTCATACCAAAATGCTTTTTTGTATATATCAAGTCAGCACTTAGAACCACAGGTGGGACATAAGGTGTCACTTTAACTTTTAATAACACCGTAACCTTAGCAGTACCTTATTATTCTTTTGATGTTACCACAATAATGCAAAACAAAATCTTTATCATTTAAATAACATTTGGGACAAGAACTTGGGAGAAAATCTACAGAAATGGATGTCAAATTAGATGGTAAATGAGAAACCGCACCAGAAGTTGAAGGTTCACACGCCTCCATGGCTCTCAAAAGACTGAAAAATTAGCAGTGGCAATTGTGTGAAAAGTGTCGAAAATTGTTCAGTTTCCTAGTTGAACTGTAACCTGATTGGGTATTCAAGTCAAGGGGTTCTAGTTTTGTTAAAACGTTAGTCCCAAGTAAAATGTGGATAATCATCATTCGGTTAAAAACTATGACGTTTGGTGACGTCATGTTATGTAGAATACAGTCGATGATGTAATAATGACATAATCTATGTTTGTTCCGTAACTGAAATACAAACCACGCTATTTACATGGGGTAATTACTTCGGCGTAGCTGAATGACGAGCCATTAAAGTTTTAACGAGGGTTTCCTACCCCACCGCTAGTTAGCTGGGGGTACGGAGGTGTAGCTAGCTACCCCCCCTCACACACACCGGTGAAAGGCTCACTTTACTTTTGGCTCGGGTAGAGAACAGACCTGTCTGTGCTCTCCCTCGCTTTGACTGCCATAATTAATCTGTCTTTTTGCTTTTTCTTTTTCGCAGTGTGACTGAAGTTGGCCTCTGCCGTTATGCATACTTGCCCAGGACTTCCTGGCCGCCCTTGTGGGACCTTTATGTCGACGGTCGACACGGATCCCCACACCTTGTGTCCTCACTGTAGGGGCCAACGGTGTGATAGCGGTAACGTATGTATTGAATGTAGGGAGTGGTCTACCTCCCAGTGGGAGAGGTTTGCCTGGCGCCGTAAGAAGAAGGCCAAAAGGGATCTTTCTCTTTCAGAGGCTTCTCTGAAGAGAGAAAATTCCAGGACTTCTTCTTCCGTTGCCCTTTCCTCCTCCGAAGCTCCCCCTCGAGCGGCCTCTTCTGAGAGGCCGGCGAGTGGTAGCGTAGACCGCTGTGCTTTTGACCGATCCCTGGGTGCGGGAGAGGTAGTTGCCTCCCATAGCGAGGCAGCTGTCCCTTCTCCCCCGGAGGAGAGTTTTTTTTCTAACAATGATTTATTGCAGCTTTGGGCTTCCTTGGGGCTTCAGGTTTCGCCCTCCAAGGAAGCCCTGTTTGACATGATCAAACTGGGTGCAGCCGTCAAACAATCGCCAACTACAGCGGAGATAGATCCTCTGTCTGTGGTTGACGTTGTTGTGATAGAGACATCCCGTGGGTCTAGCTAAACTCCCGTTCCTGTGGCTGAGGTAGCTGAAGGCTTAGACTCTCCCTCCGAACATCCTTCGAGGGAGGATCTAAGTCCCACGGTCTCTCCTGCCGGCGATTCTCCCCCTCGGGGGAGTTCGCTTACAGAGACTCCTCTTCGGAGGCCCATCGATGGTCAGCTTGCTGATCCCACGGCCCCTCATGGGCGTATAAGGCGGAAGGCTCGTCTTCCCCTTCGCCGTAGAGGCCTTCCTTCCCCTTACAAGGGAGTTAAGAGGCGCCTTTTCGGCTCGTCGTCGCCACAATCCTATGCGGAGGAGACGACTCGCCGTTCTCCTGTCCTGCTAGCTACCAACCTAGACCTCTCCGGGGATCGTTTGCGATCCCCTTCGGAGGATGGTCGTCTTTCGGGACATTGTGACCTGTCGCCCAGACCATCCACTTCCAGAGTTCCTGATGCGCATGACGCGCCACCTGATACTGCCACTGCGCAGTCTCCGGGCCCTTCGGGGCTGAAGGGTCTGGAGCGCAAAATGCGTCTCTTGCCCTCAAGGGCCAGGAACCGCCTGAGCGCTCGCCTGCTGATGATGCACTCACCCTCAGGTGTTCGCGCCTCCGTTCCTGTTACGTGCCAGGGTTCCCCTGTGCATATGCGCCCAGTTCCTGACACGGCGCTCCAGCGCTCACCTGCGCATACGCGCCCACCGGTGCCCCAGCGGCCACCTGCGCCATCGTGCCCACCAGCAGTTCCTGATACGGCGCTCCTGCGCTCACCTGCACATACGCGTCCACCGGTGCCCCAGTGGCCACCTGCGCTCACGTGCCCTTCAGTTCCTGCATCATCGCGCGTGGTCCAGGAGGCACCTAAGCTGGTACACAGGCGCCCACAGGTTCCTACGGACTCGTCGCGCCTGTCTGGGGAGACGCGCAACACGTGCCCACGCGCGATTCCAGCTCCAGCGCCCACGCGCTCACCAACGTGCCCTCGTGCTGCGACATCTCAGCGCGTCGCCCAGGAGGCTCCCAAGTTAGCGCACGGGCGCACACGGCCGCCTCTGAGCTCTCCCTCCAGACCGTGGGAGCTTGCATCTGATGCAACCGCGCACGACGCTCCGGTAACGCGCCCTGTTCCTGCTACATGCCCCGTTCCTGTATTCAAGGCGACCAAGGTAGCCCTTCAGCGAACACGAGAGCGTCCTCATCCAATGGCACGTCCTGCGCGGCTGCCGCAACAACGCACTCCGGTGCGACCGCATCCTGATGCGCGCCATGCGTGCCCACGATCGCCGGCGCGACCAACGCGGCCACAGGCGAGTATGCCGGTCTTATCCGACCAGCGCCAACCTCCGCGCCAACGCGCCATCCAGTTTGCTCGCGACCCTGCTCCAGCGCTAACGCGCCCTCGGCCGATTCTTCCGGACACGCGCTCAGGCGTCCCCGTTATCTCGCGCCCTTCGGGGCCGCACCAGGTCGCTGCGCGCCCACACGTTCGGCCGCCTCCTGCGCGCCCGCACGTTCGGCTGCCTCCTGCGCGCCCGCACGTTTGGCCGGCTCCTGCTCGCTACTCGCCATCGCCTACGCGCTCTCGCGACGACGCTCCCACTCCAGCTGCTGCGCGCTATCGCCATCGCACCATCGCTCCTAAATCCCCGCTTGAGCGCCATCGTGCCCGCGCGAGATTCCAGTATCGCGCCAGCCATTCACGCTCGACCCTGACCAGGGCCCGGCTTACGAGCCCCAGCGCGAGCGCCGCCAGGCGGACTCCTCTTCGTTGCGTTCCCCTCCCCGCAAGCGCAGACCAGCGCGCTCGCCGGAGGAGGGATGCTTCCCGGACAGGTCTAGGGACTCTTCTCTTTCAGCCATGCAGGCGAACCCTCGTTTGTCGACTCCTCCTAGGGATCCCTCGATCCCCTTCCCTCCAGAGGGGGTGTCTGACAGCGCGACTGTCAGACAGCAACCCTATTTCGGCACCCTAGTCAGAGCCCTTGTGCAGGCTATTAAGCCCGCCCTCTCTGATTCGGGCCACGAACCAGCAGCAGCTTCCTCCCCCCTGAAGAGGAAGAGAGGAGTCTCTCCCGTGGAACCTCCTCCGAGGCCTATTCTGTCTCCGCGCAGATCCTTGCGCAAGGCTCCTTCTCTCCCCCCAGACCTTCTCGCCCTCCCCTGCGGAGGAGGATTACACCTCCGCAGGAGAGTCGGATGAGCCGGACCACTCCCCCATTGCACCAATGGGGGAGGCTCCTCCTCTCCCCGAGAGGTCTTCTCGTCCAGATGTGGAGAGCCTGCCCCCTTCGCTGCTCGAGTCCTGTATCCCGCCCAGGAGGGAGCCTAAGGACTCTAAGACGATTCCCAAATCGTCAGCGAGGATCAGGCAGGAACCGTCTAGAGCCGTCGAGGATGTCCACGTGTCCCCCTAGGAAGAGCCACTGGGGACGGGAGATTTCGCTGCCAGTCCTTCGGGAGGAGAGCACCAGGAGTCAGAACACGCGTTCTGGCAAGTCCTGATCTTCATGAGGAACCTTAATGGGATCCCAGACCCTGAGGTCCCACCTCGTGAAGGGAAGGACACGGTCCTGGACCGCGTCTACGGCACCCAGAAACCCTCTAGGGCCAGTGCAGCTTTGCCCTGGTCTCAGGGGATGAAGATTGCCAGGGACAAGGTCGAGGGCCAGCTCTCTGAGCTTCCCTCCTCCAGCAGATTAAGTGCCAGTAATAAGCTCCTCCCTCCTCCTCGAGTCCACCAGAGGAGGTACTTTGAGATCCTTGAGGAGTCTTGTCTGAGTCTTCCCTTACATCACTCCGTGGAAGAACTCACAGGGGGAGTCCCTCTTGAGAGACTCTCCAACCGGCACGTGTCCTTCTCAGCCACTGAGATCCTAAGCCAGGAGAAGGTCACCAAGTGCGCCATGCAGGCGACTTCGTGGCTCGACATCTGGCTGGGGTCTCTGGGCATCCTGGTACGGTCCGAGGACCTCTCCAAAGAAAGCACCAGGAAAGCGCTGGAAACCTTTCTTCTCTCGGACACACGGACCATTGAGTTTCTGGCCCACCAAGTCTCGAGCTTGTGGGCCAATACGATCCTCAAGCGTCGGGATGCTGTGGCCGAGAGGTTCCATTATAAGGTACCCAGTGCAGAGGCTAGCAGGCTCAGACACTCTTCCGTTCTCGGTAAGAGCCTATTTGAGCCTAAGGACGTGGAGCTCACTGCTGAGAGGTGGAGGAAGTTCAACCAGGATTCTCTCATCCACAGGGCCCTGACATCAAGGCCCTACAAACCTCCAGCAGTTCAGCAGCCCCGTCTGGCTAAGGACACAAAGAAGACGACCACAGCGAAGCCCAAGGTGTCTAAGCCCTTTCCTGCCAAGAGCAGAAGGGGCAAGAAGTCCTCCAGGGGAGGCAAAAACCCTAGAGGTACCAGCCGAGGCCGGAAGCACCAGGGTTGGCAATCCCCCTGCATGTCCACCAGTGGGGGGATGCCTACAGAGTTGCGCGACAAGGTGGCAGCAACTCGGGGCGGATGCCTGGACGATCTCCGTGATCTCTCTAGGTTATCGCGTCCCGTTTACAGCCTCTCTACCTCCCCTGACAGCGAATCCAGTGTCGTTGAGCTCTTTTGCCATGGGATCGGCAAAGGGGCAGGTCCTCCGGGCTGAAGTCCAGACCATGTTGGAGAAGGACGCTCTCCGGGAGGTTGTAAACGGGTCCCCAGGCTTCTACAGTTGACTCTTTCTTGTGATAAAGGCGTCTGGAGGCTGGAGACCAGTCATCGACCTCTCGACCCTGAACGGGTTTGTCAAGCAGACTCCGCATGGAGACGGCAGACACGGTCAGACTTGCGGTAAGATCACTAGACTTCATGTGCACACTGGACCTGAAGGACACGTACTTCCAGATCCTAATCCATCCGTCTTCAAGGAAGTACCTGAGATTTTGCCTAGACAACAAGATCTACCAGTTCAAGGTGCTGTGTTTCGGTCTCTCCACAGCTCCCCAGGTGTTCACCAGAGTATTCACCATCATCTCTTCGTGGACCCACAGGATCAGCATCCGTCTCCTTCGTTATCTGGACGACTGGCTGATCATAGCGGACTCAGAGGCAACCCTTCTTCGCCACCGAGACAGACTCTTCGAAGTTTGCCAGGATCTTGGGATTGTGGTAAATCTCAAGAAGTCCTCTCAGCAGCCCTCTCAGAAACTGGTATATCTAGGCATGGTCATAGACACCAATCTCCAGAAAGCCTTCCCATCAGACGAAAGGATAGCAAGACTGAGGAAGGTTGCGAGACCTTTCCTCAATCGAGAAGAACTCCCAGCCCAATCGTAGCTTCGTCTCCTCGGCCACCTCTCCTCCCTGACCCGTCTCGTTTCCAACAGTCGCCTCAGAATGAGATCCCTCCAGTGGCGACTCAAGTCTCGGTGGAGTCAAGGACACGACTCCCTGGACACCTTGATCCCGATGGGACCTGCGGAACGGGCGGACCTCAGTTGGTGGGTGGCAGACGAGAATCTACGAAAGGGAGTGGATCTTCTCGTCCCTTCCCCGGATTTGATGCTGTTTTTGGACACATCAAACAAAGATTGGGGGGCTCACGTTCTGAGCCACAGGACCTCAGGCCTGTGGTCAGAATCAGAAAAGTACCTTCATATAAACCTGCTAGAAAGGAAGGCCGTGTTCCTGGCACTTCAGAAGTTCCACCAAGTCCTGGCGGGCCACTCTGTGGTGGTGATGAGCGACAACACCACAGTGGTGGCTTATATCAAGAAGCAGGGAGGTACCTTTTTGGAACAGCTATACCATCTTGCAGTAGAGATCCTGAGATGGTCCGAAGTCCACTCAATTTCACTAGCGGCTCGCTTCATTCCAGGCAAAAGGAATGTGCTCGCTGACAGTCTGAGCAGAGCGACGCAGATGGTGAGTACCGAGTGGTCTTTGGATCCTCAGATAGCCAACAAAGTCCTGACTTTGTGGTTTTCCCCGACGGTGGATATGTTCGCTACGGCGCTGAACACCAAGCTCCCGCTGTACTGCTCCCCAGTCCCGGACCCCAAGGCTGTCTGGCAGGATGCCTTCCAACAACGGCGGGACAACGTCGATGTGTACGCCTTTCCCTCATTCTGTCTGATGAGGAGGGTACTCAATAAGACCAGAACATCAGTCAATCTCTCAATGACCTTGATAGCTCCGCTATGGCATCATGCAGAGTGGTTCCCGGACCTTCTGCAACTCCTCACGGAGATTCCGAGGGAGCTCCCTCTACGTCGCGAGCTACTCAAACAACCACACTCCAACATCTACCACAAAGCCGTAGCTTCGCTTCGACTTCACGCCTGGAGACTATCCAGCATCTCCTCACAGAGAGAGGATTTTCGCAACAAGTTGCGAACAGGATGTCTGGCCACCTGCGCAAGTCATCCGCAGGAGTCTACCAGGCGAAGTGGCGAGTTTTCTCTGGTTGGTGCCGTGGAAGGGGTATCTCTCCCCTCGATGCCACTTTACCAGCAATAGCGGAGTTCCTCGTTTATCTCGGCAGTGAAAGGCTATCGCTCAGCCTTAAGTCTTGCCTTCAGGCTCAGAGGAATGGACATTTCCTCCTCGCTGGAACTGTCTCTCCTCATAGGGAGTTACGAACTTACCTGCCCTCAGTCGGAAGTGAGACCTCCTCCTTGGAACATGGTTCGAGTTCTCAGGTCTCTTAAGAGACCTCCCGACGAACCATTACGCCAGGCTTCTGATCGCCACCTTACCTGGAAGACGGTGTTCCTGCTAGCTTTGGCCTCGGCCAAGCGAGTCAGTGAACTTCATGGTCTCTCCTACGACGTCGCCCATTCAAGGGGATGGGGGGAGGTAACGTTCAGCTTCGTCCCTGAGTTTGTTGCCAAGACTCAGAACCCGGGAGTGCCGGACCCAAGGTTCAACTCCTTCCAGGTTTCGAGTCTCCGTTTTGTAACAGATGACCCAGACCATCTCCTACTGTGCCCAGTCAGAAGTCTGAGGTTGTATCTTAAAAGAACAGCTGCAGTTTGCCCCCAGGTGCGAGCTTTGTTTGTGAGCACCGGGGAGACGAAGAGGAGGGTCACCAGGAATACCATCTCGGCCTGGATTCGCAAGGTAATTCATCTGGCCTTGAATCCTGACCCTCCTCCGTCACGTTGCCCTAGAGCGCATGACGTCAGGGGCGTGGCTACGTCCCTGGCCTTCAAGAAGAACTTTTCAGTGACGCAGGTCCTGCATGCTGGGGTGTGGAAGCGTCAGACCACCTTCATGGCCCACTACCTGCAAGACGTGACACACAGGAGGGTCGATACGTTCTCTATCGGCCCTGTGGTGGCTGCACAACAGCTGGTCTAACCTCAGGCTCCTTATTGGACAAGTAGCAGAAGGTTGAGGGCATTGTTACCCGGTTTTAGTCTGTGTGAATGAAAAGATCTGTCTGGCCCTTTTCTTTTCTTCATCCTCTCCTCCCTTGGAGAAAGCAGCATCCAGGGTTCTTTGCACAGCTGACCTTGAACCTCTGCAGGTAAGCCATGCTTCCTTGTGTTCCTAGTATTAAGTTGTAATACTGTCATGTCCCCATACCCTGACGAGGTGGTATTGGGAGAATCCTAGCCTAGATTTCCATCTGAAGAACTCCAGGTCAACTTCCTAGGACGAGTCACTGCTCACCTTCACACACAGCTTACGTAGGCCGCAGCAGTCTCACAACTGCCAGCGAGGAGCAGGGACCCCTCACCCCATGAGTTCGTTCAAACTCGGGTTCGGGGTCCCCAGGCAAGCCAAAGCCAGTATGGCAGGGTACTTACCACCCTTCCGAAGGGTTAAGTCACCCCATGTAAATAGCGTGGTTTGTATTTCAGAAACGGAACAAATGACAAATTTGTAGATAATTTGTAATTTTCCTATACAAACCTTGGCTATTTACACATATGTGCCCGCCAGCCCTGTCCCCCAAGATAAGTCCTACTTCAGTAAAGTGAGCCTTTCACCGGTGTGTGTGAGGGGAGGGTGGGGGTAGCTAGCTACCCCTCCCTACCCCCTGCTAACTAGCGGCGGGGTAGGAAACCCTCGTTAAAACTTTTATGGCTCGTCATTCAGCTACGCCGAAGTAATTACCCCATGTAAATAGCTAAGGTTTGTATAGTTAGGAAAAATACAAATTTTCTACGAATTTGTCATTTATAACGTACAAATGAGAGGTCGATCTGAAGAGGAATTTGAGAGAGTTATGAAGGCGAGGGCCTTATTTTTTTTAGGTGGGTCAAATTTAATTTAGATTTGTTCCGTAACTGGAAAACAAACCACGCTATTTAATAGGGGCATTACTTTCAGCGTAGCTGAAATGACGAGCCATCAATTTTTAACGAGGGTTTACTGCCCGCACCGCTAGTTAGCGGGGTTAGGGGAGGGTAGCATGCTCCTCCCCCTCTCACACACCTGTGTTTGAGCTCACTTTGCTCTCGGCTCGGATGGTGGTCAGACGTGTCCGCTCTCATCCTCGACGTCATATTGGCAGCCATTTAATTGCTTTTGTTCTTTTCTTTTTGTAGTTCTGTATATGTGAATGTGTCCTCTGCGATCATATGCACCTGCCCTGGGTTTCCCGATCGCCCCTGTGGAACATTCATCTCGGCGGTCGAGATTGATCCTCATGCCCTTTATCCTTCATGTAGGGGCCAACGGTTTGATAGCAACAAAAAGTGTAGTGACTGTAGGGAGTGGTCTGCCTCGGAGTGGGAGAGGTTTTCGCGACAACGGAAGAAGAAGTCCAAACGGGATATTTCTCCTTTGAAGGTTGCTTCGAAATGAGAAAAACCCAAGGCCTCTTCTTCCGTTACCCAGACCTCCTTTGAAGCTCCCAGTCGGTTGGTCTCTTTCAAGAGACCGTCGAGTGGTAGCGTAGACCGATGTATTGTTTTCCAACCTTGGGGCTCGAGAGATGACGTTGCTTTCCCTAGCGAAGCAGCTCCACCTCTCCCCCCGGGGGAGGATATATCACTAACCTCCCTTTTGCAGCTTTGGTCCTCCTTGGGGCTTACGGGTTCACCCTCCAAGGAGGTTTCGCTTAACTATATCCGATTGGGTGTCGTTGTCATGCAATCGTCATCACCTGTCTTTTGTCGACGTTGTGGTGTCAGAGGTATCCAATGCGGTATCACCCATCACTACCTCCACTCCAAACTCTACGGTAGCTGATGGCTTAGTTTCTCCCATGCTTGTGTTTCTCCCCCTCGGGGAGTTCACTTACAGAGACTCCTCTTCGGAGGACTGCAGAAGGTCAGCTTGCTGATCCAATGGCCCCTAGAGGGCGCATTCGTCGGAAAGCTCGCCTTCCTCTTCGCTATAGAGGCCTTCCTTCACCTATAGTGAGGAGGCGCATCTTTGGTTCAACATCTTCGATGCAGTCCACTGCAGAGGAACCTCTAGACCAATCATCCATCACTGCTCCTGCATTGGTCCTGGACCTTTCTGCAGATCGTTCGCGACCTCCTTCGGTGGAAGGTCGTCCTTTTAAAGGACACGTCAACCTTCCACCCGACAGACCTGCCGACCTGCCGTTGCCGTTTCTACATGGGCCTAACAAGGCTCCACCCAAGCACGCTGTTGCGCGCCAACAACATATGAGCTACGCGCCAACAACATATGAGCTACGCGCCAACAACATATGAGCTACGCGCCAACGAGACCTGACGAACGCTCTTTAGTAGCTTGTCAGGCCCCATCACTAAACCCTAAAACAGGGCATCAAGGGCGTACATGCCAACAGGAGCATAGCTCCATCACGTGCTATGCGCGCCCTCATGCGCATATGCGCCCACGTTCTCCTGCGCGCCCTGCGCAAACTGCGCCTGCGTGCCCTGCGCTTACGCGCCAACATTCTCCTACGCGCCCGTGCCGAGCTGTGCACCAGCACACTCATCTGCGCGCCATCAGCCTCCTGCGCAATGGCGCTCGCCCGAGCGCCAACATTCTCTTGCCCGCGCGCATACGCGCCCATCATCCAATTCTCCTGAGCGTCATGCTGTGCATCATCCTATGTGCCAGGAAAAACCTGTTCGCCAACAATCAACAGAAAGCTGTACTTCTGGGAAGTTAGCAATGCTGCCTTCTCCCACGTGCCAACCAGTACCAACGCGCCATTGCTCACCTGCTCGACAGCCTTCTCCCGCATGCATTCGCAAGGATACACGTGTGCGCCCTGCGCACACTCGTCCATCCTCTCCAAGGGATATGCGCCAACATTCTCCCGCGTGCCCCACGTGATTCAACTGCGTGCCCGCACGCTAGGTAACTTTCTCCTGCGCGCGCCCTACGGCTGGCATAGACGCGCGCCAACTCCCTCCCGCGCGCCCATCTACTCAACGTGATAATCCTGCCCGCCTGCGCCCACGAATACTCTCGCGCGTGCGAGCCCTGATATTCTCCCTCATGCGAGCGTCAATATCCTCCCGCGCGCGATACTATTGAACGACGTACGGCAAGGTCGCCATCGCCTCATTCCCCTCCCCGCAAGTACGGTGCATTGTGGGAGAAGGGAAACATCCAGAGGGGTCCAGGATCCCAAAGCTACCACAGGTATGCCTGACAGCGTGTCTGTCAGTCAACAGCCCTGGTTCGGTGCCCTGATCAGAGCCGTGACTCAGGCTTTCAAGCCTGTCTTCTCTGAATTTGGACACAGAACCATGGCATCTTTTACCCCTTTGAAGAGAAAAAGAGGAGTTCCAGACGCGGTCACTTCCCCAAGGGCGAAACTGACTCCACGCAGACCTTCGAGGCAGGTTCCTTCTAGTCCTCAGTTTGCCTCTCCTTCCATTTCGAACGAAGATTTCCCGTCCCCATGGGAATCACACGAGGAGATACTTTCCCCCATCGCACCAATGGAGGAAACCTCTCTTCGCGCTGAGGGGTCTACTCAGTTGGGGATTGGAAGGAACATGCCACCCTCGTCAATGTTGGAGTCTTATATCCTTCCCAGGAAGGAATCCAAAGACTCCAAAACATTGCCAAAGTCCTCTACTAGGTCTAGGGTGGAGCCAACTAGCCACTCAGGGAATGTCCGTGACTCTCCCCAAGAAGAGCCTTCTGGGAGAGGAGGAGACTTCGCTGCAAGTCCTACAGTAGGAGGAGACCAACAAGAGTCAGAACATGCGTTTTGGCAAGTTCTGACTCTAATGAGGGCTCTCAACGGGTTTTCTGACCCAGAGATCCCTCCTCGAGAGGGCAAAGACCGTGTCTTTGGTACTCAAAAACAAGACCAGTGGAGTTTTTAAATATGTAACTTCCCTGGTAGTTACATATATATTGCTCAAATCCCGTGTTTCGACGCGGCACGACAGAAAATTCAAATTCGCGGCGACCGCCGCCATGACAGTAGGTGGTCATACATGAGCATGGCGCTCATAGGTTATCAGAACCATTCCCAACATTCTTCAGAAATTCTCTGTCGTTGATCGAGTCAACACCTCGGAAATTCTTTCGCTACTAATTACTTTATTCTACAATTTAGTGAAGTACCTTTTGTGTGATTATTGTTAACAACTTTCGCTGCTTGTTTCTGGACATTCTCTGGACTTTTCACTATCGATTTAAATAGACTCTGTTGGTTTTTTACTTTTACTGTTTTTCTGTTTACAAAATGGCTGACTCTATAAGAAAGTGTTTTAGAGGATGCAAGACACGTATGCCTAAGGCCTCTATTGATCCACGTTCAGTATGCAGTGGTTGCAGAGGTCAGGTTTGTATGTACAATAACAGATGTAATGAATGCAAGTCTTTGTCTGATTCGGAGTGGGAGGGGTTTTGATCGCTATATTAAGCATTTGGAAAAAGATAGAATTAGGAGGTCTAGATCAACTAGTATACTTTCTAATAGATCTTCTGATGGTGATATTCCTTCCAATGTTCATGTTAATATTCCTATTCCTATTGCAGTAGTCCCAGACCCCAATATGGTGTCGGAGGTAAGTGAGCCTTACTTAAATGATGTGATGGCTGCTATTTCAGCCTTAGGCGCTCAAGTTCGCTCCCTAACTACGGAAAAAGAAGTAATGTGGGGTGCATTGCGTGGTTTGCAAAGCAAAATAGTGAAAGTGAAGTGGAGGGTGCGTCCGTTCGTGTCCGTCATAATCCCAGCCCGGGACCTCTTCCATGCTCCCCAACCCCTGAAAGAAGGAATGTCTAAAGGCCAAAGGATATGGCAGACCTTGATCAGCGAACGGAAGTCCCCTCGAGCGATCATGTTGACGATACCCAGATCGCTTCCCCTCGCTACAGGAAAGGCAAGGTTAATATGTCTGCGTCTTCGTCGGATGACGCAAAGCCGCGACGTGGTTGGCGCCGACCACTTCGATCAAGACCAATCAAGAGACGTATGTCTCCTAATAAACCATCTTGCAGTGACTGGTGTTCGCTGGAGGTTTTCCTTAAGGACGAAGACGACGTGTCAGCACCGAAACAATATCGTAAGATGCATTTTTATGATAAAACGAAGTTTTATGAATACTCACCTGGCAGTTATATATATATTTTAAGTCTCACCCTCCTCCCCTCAGGAAACAGGTCGGGCAAATATGATCTGAGGAACAGAAAACGGGAATGATTCCAAGTACCACCCTGTAAGGGTTGTTAACCACCTAACCGCACAACTACCACACGGCGGTTGCCGTGAGTTTTGAAAAATTCTGCCGGACGTCAGAGACTGTAGCTATATATATATATAACTGCCAGGTAAGTATTCATAAAACTTTGTTATATCATAAAAACTCCATTTCTGGGTCGACCTGTGACGCCCGGTGAAAAGAGTCCTTCTTTACACTTTTCTGATATAAATACTTCCAAATATACCAGAGAAAGTTAAAAGTATGGAATGCAGAGGTTACTACCCTCGCGCGAGCACCCAGTGGGCGTCGTGTATAAAGCAGGGGCATGTGAAAGCCTCTATTCACAGGCTGTCTTCCATTTAGATAATTCCTTCATCAAAGGAAGGGCCATAACAGAGGCCCTAGCTACCTTACCTGAGCTACTCCACCGACGCCCGACACTAGCGACATCTGGACTTCATCCTTCTGTTGGACGTCGTAAGCGCCGTATTGTTCATTTTGTGCCGCTTGGTTTTTTCACTGTTTTCGTGAAGTTTTCATCATGGCCGAGGCCCTCCTTGCTTCTGCACCAATGTTAAGTACCATAGATTGTTTTGACAGCCTTTTTTAGTACCGGGCTAGTCTTTACTTAATTCATTTTAGTGTTTTTAGTGCGACCGGCTTTTTGCCTTCCACGGCGTTGGCAGCCATTGTTATTGTTTTCGTTATTACGTCTCTTTTAACTTGTTATGCCCGTTTGGTACTTTTGTCAACTTAGGTTCATTATCTTTTATCCTGGCCTTGTGCCATATATATTTTTATATTTTGAACCATATTTTATTAATCTTGGTACTTTTTATCGCTTACGAGTCCATATTCTAGTCGAACGGAGAATAGCGTTCGGGGCTTTATTATAGTTGAGTTATTACCATTTGGCGTTATTATATTTTCGCTATTTTTCACTCTTTTTCGTTCTCGTTTTGCTATTCTTCGTTCCTCCCTATTTTAATGTTTTGTTATGATCATGTACTATTATGTGTATTTTATTTTAGGTTCGTTATAGTTTTTTGTTATAGTAACCACGAGAGAGAGAGGCAGGAGTTCCCGTTTTCTGTTCATACGGTCACGTGTCTCCCTTTATCTCTCTCATATATTTTAGTTATACCTAGTACGAGAGGCTGGAGTTCCCGTTTTCTGTTCATACAATCACGGGTTCTCCCTCTCTCTCTCTCTTCCCCTTGCGGGAATCACGCATTAATTTTATTATTTAAATTTTTATCTTATGGTTACTTATAGTTTATTTTGAGGCTAGTGTTTTTTAAATAGGTCCTGTCGTGTGTGAGTCTATTGTATTGGTTATTTGGCTGGCCCAGAGCCACCATTAGTTCCCCCTCCCCTAGTTCCATCCTCTCCCCGCTACAGCCTTGGGAGCTGGGTCTGAACCCCTATCCAACTCCGCCATGAGTTCCATACCATGAGCTGGGAACACGTACCTTTCTGTTATTCTAGTGCACTCCTCCGGGAGGGTTTTGTCCCCTCGGTGGTCCCTTGCACTTTGACTCCGGCCCTCCCCACAGGACTTATTCATCATCCCCCCCCCCCCCCCCCCCCTGGGAGGTCTCCTTCAGAGTTCTTTCATAGATCATACTACTTTTTTATATATAATATAATATGGGTATTTATTATTTCAAGGACCTACCACCAGATCTCCCGCATCCCTGGAGGTCTCCCAATCACTAGTCACTATTCTTATGTAATTACTAAGAGCTCCGGCTCACTTACTCTATATTACTCCGTCGCACTACAGAGTGTGTTCACTTTTTTATTTATTATAGTAATTACAACGGAGCTTCGGCTCTCTTTTGTAGGAACCTTAGATCACATGATTATTCTCAGACTCTTTATAACTTGGCTTGTTATATCAGAGTTTCCGAGAGGATCCAGACTTATGTCTCCCTTTTTATTACAGAAAGTTCGCTGTGCTGCCAAGGGCTGCTCCGCCTCCTTTAGTGATCCGGTAGGCCACGATGTCTGCCGGTCTCACGCTCACTGTGCCATCCCCTTTGTCCGTGAGCCGGGCCAATCCCCTTACATGGTGTGGTTCCCAGTGGCATGCACGTTATGTTATGACCTTTCGTCAATCCTGTGGAATGACGATGTTAGTATTTTTCAATAGTAATTTATAAGGTTATAACATATTTTACGATTAATTTAATTTGTTACTTTCTGTGATACTGAAATTTTTTACTTTTCGGAGTATTTTCTCCTTCAATCTCTTTAATATTCTCACCACTTTCAGGCCGACGAGGATGTCCTCCGGACCGCCAGAACGAGCCTCCGATCTTGGGTTTCGGGCTTTGGGCGTAATGTTCCCTCCGGATCCCCCTACCTCCTCGACGAAGACATGGCCTCCCGTCTCTTTCCGGGCTCCTCCTCAGCTGCGGTTCCCTCAACCTTAGCTACACCAATAATTGAAGCCATCAGGGCGACTATTCCTCAGGACGATAATCAACTCTCAGGAGACGTCTCCGCCCTGAATATTAACGTTGAGCCCATGGACGAGCAGGTAAGTGGTGCGGAGTTGGCAGACCCTTTTCTCTCGTCTTCTATTTCTCCTGCCTCTTCTTTCATCGGCTTTGATAAGCCTCAGGCTTCTACTTTGGATCCCTCTCTCTCTTTACGACCCAAGGTGAAGCCCTTACGCAATTACAAACCTAAGTCTCATACTTCAGCTTCACCAGTCTCTGTGTCTCCGGTTCCAGGACCTTCCACTACTCCTGACATCCCTATGGGATCAAGACCTTCTCAACCTTCCAAAAAAGGCAAGTCCGCTAAAGCCAAGGCTTCGTCGGTGGGCAGTTCCTCGGAACCCCCGTTGACAGAGATGATAAAGGAGATAGGTCAGACTCAGATGCAACAACAATCTGGGGTAATAACGGAGCTGAAAGATATGGTGGCTAATCTCCTCCGTGCAGGGAATAAGGTGGCGCTTCCAGTAGCTCCAGACTCCTCTAAGTGTCCTCCTTTCGAGAAGAACAACCCATGGAGGTTCGCTAAACATGAACCCTACTTAGATGGTGCATTAACACTAGGGGGCTTAGGGACCCGCCCTCTAGTCTAGATGATCTTGAGTTTTACCCTCCGGGGCTTCAGTTCCCCTTCAACGGTTTCGTCCGGTTGAAGGAACATGCCCTTGCTAGGATGGATAAAGTCCCTAAAGAGACTGTAATCTTTCCTAAGGAGCAAGCTCAAGCTGTCTAGGCTCGGACTCTTGCTGAATGGGGTTGCATCAACTCCAAACGGACCCCCCATAAGGGTTCTTATACGATTTTCACCACTCCTCAAGCCATCCCATCTCCTCTTACTGATAAAGTGGCCGAGTTGACGATCCAATCGGCCAAGGAAGGCTCCTCTATGCCTGTCCTTAAGGAGACGGACCCCACCTCAATGCTTCTTCCGGGCGCCTCAGCCCTCTGGAATGATGCCTCCACTACCTTTACGGTGGGAAATTTCGACCCGGACTGCGCCTCATCTCTCTTCTCTGAGAAGCTCCCCAAGTTACCGGATCACCTTCTCAAGTCAGAGTTTGATGCTAGAAACAGACTAGCTAGATCTCTTCACTCCATGATCTCGACAGAGATGTTAGCCTCCCTATACCCGGATGAATCTCTATTTCGAGTGTTTGCTAAGAACCTCCTCCAGACGTTCCAGTTCGACCTGCACGATTTCTGGACATCCCGGATAAACTGCAGGAAGCATGTTCTGGCTGAAGCGTCCATAAGGCACGAGCCAAATAGGCTCATAGCCTCCTCCTGCTGGTGCAAGACTCTGTTTCCACAGGAGGAAGTAGACAAAGTCCTACAAGATGCCGCAAGGGCTAACCAAAACTTGCAAGTGAGATGGGGTCTTTCGACTAAAAGAAAGGTAAAAGCAGTGAAGCAGTCTTTCTTCAAAAAGAAACAACGCTTTACTCCATACAAGACCAACCGTGGACAGTTCCATCAATTCACAGGCCCTCACTCGTCAACTCCTTCTACCTCTAAGACGGCCTCTCCACAAACAGCTCCTCCACCGCAGATTGTATACCTTCTTGCTCCCCAAGGTACCTAACCTAACCCCATGGCTCCTTGGATGCCCTCCCCTGCCTTCAATCCATCTTATGAAACCTCTAGTACCTTTCGAGGATACTCTAGAGGCGGCAACAGGAGTAGAGGTCAGTTCCGCCATCGAGGCGGACCAAGAACCAGGGGTCCTCGAGGAGGACGAGGATCTAAATTCACCCCCTCTCAATGAAGGGAATCAGGTAGGAGGGAGACTATATCACTTCCGGGACCAATGGACCTTCAGTCCTGGGGCCCACAGCATAGTCTCGAAAGGCCTAGGCAGGAAATGGTCACAAGGATCTCCACCTCCAGCAGTGACCTTCTTCCAGAAACCGACTCCAACCTTGGAGGAATACACCACGGAATTACTCAAGAAGAAAGCAGTAAAGAGGGTATGGTCACTGAAATTTCAAGGGTGCCTGTTCACAGTCCCCAAGAAGAATTCGTCGGCGTTGAGAGTAGTCCTGGACTTGTCAAAACTGAATTCTTACATTCTTTGCGACAAGTTCCGTATGCTGACTGTCTCGCAGGTGCGGACCTTACTTCCCCGTGGGGCCGTCACCACCTCTATCGATCTTACAGACGCCTATTATCACGTCCCAGTAGCACGAAACTTCTCCCCTTACCTCGGCTTCCGCCTAGGCAGGAAGGCCTTTGCGTTCAAAGTCATGCCCTTCGGCCTCAGCATAGCCCCCAGGATATTTACAAAACTGGGGGAAACAGTGCTCGAACAACTCAGGAACCAAGGGATCAAGGTAATTGTCTATCTGGACGATTGGCTCATCCGGGCAAAGTCGATCCCGGAATGCAACAAAGCTACAGCCAAAGTGATCCAATTCCTCAGCAAGCTGGGTTTCAAGGTCAACTTACAAAAGTCTCGCCTGCAACCAGCAAGCCAGTTCGAATGGTTAGGCATCCAATGGGACCTCACAAGTCACAGGCTCTCTCTTCCTCCCAAAAAGGTCAGAGAGATAGCATCCAAGACAAAGAACTTCCTCAAACACAAACAGGTGTCCAGAAGAGCCTTAGAAAGAATCCTCGGCTTACTTCAACTTACGTCAGTGACAGACCTCTTATTGAAAGCCAAACTCAAAAACATCAACCGAGTTTGGAGAAAGAGAGCTACAACACATTTACGAGACAAGATATCAGCGATCCCCTCAATCCTAAAAAAAGAGACTCCGGCCATGGTCCAAGCCAGAGAACCTTTCCAAATCGGTTCCTCTGCAATTCCCTCCTCCACAAGTGATGATTCATACAGACGCATCTCTGAGTGGTTGGGGGGGGGTATTACAAGCAACAGATGTTTCAAGGCTCCTGGTCCCCACCATGAGACACTTCCACATCAATGTACTGTACTAGAAGCCATGGCAGTATTCCTGACCCTGAAGCGGCTATCCCCTCCACGGTCCACTCATATCAGGATAGTCTCAGACAGCACAGCAGTGGTACACTGCATAAACAGAAGCGGATCAAAATCTCCCAACCTCAATCAAGTCCTGGTCACGATTTTCGCCTTGGCAGTAGAAAAGAACTGGTTCCTATCGGCAACTCACTTGGCAGGAGTCCAGAATGTAATAGCGGACTCACTATCCAGGATGAAACCACTGGAGTCAGAATGGTCTCTAGACATGGATTCTTTCCGGTGGATTTCCAGGCTGGTTTCCGGTCTCCAGGTAGATCTATTCGCGACACAACTAAACCACAAACTTCCTTGTTATGTGACCCCAAACCTGGATCCTCAGGCATATGCTATGGACGCATTAACCCTGGATTGGAACCATTGGAAGAAGATTTACCTATTCCCTCCGGTGAATCTTCTGATGAAAGTCTTACACAAACTACGCTCCTTCCAAGGGGCAGTGGCTTTAGTAGCACCGCACTGGCCAAAGAGCAGTTGGTTTCCTCTCCTCCTCGAGTTGAAACTCCGTCCCTTCCGGATCCCATTCCCCAAGCTGACCCAATTAGTCCAAACTCAGACTGTGTCAGATTCCTCAAGGATAGCCAAAACCCTAACTTTGTCGATTTCATGAAGTTTGCAGCCCACAGGGACGCAAACATTGACAGGCAGATTTCCTAAAGAATTCGGAACATTCTCGCATGACCTCTAATCTGGCCATCTCATTCTTTTAAGTCCCTATTTGACAAGGGCCTAGCAGCTAGCACTATAACCACGATTAAGTCAGCTCTGCAAAAGATCTTCCTCGTGGGTTTCAATATTGACCTGGCAGATTCCTATTTCTCATCTATTCCGAAGGCATGTGCTAGGCTCTGACCTTCGGTTCGTCCACAAAAGGTCTCTTGGTCTCTGAACGAAGTACTAAAACTCGCTTCAGACACAGATAACGAATCCTGCTCCTACATTACTCTTTTTAGGAAGACCTTATTCCTAATGGCCTTGGCCTCAGATGCTAGAATATCAGAATTAGCAGATTTCCTCCCGTCAGGCGAAGTACTACTTTCTCCAGACAGAGCTTTCCTAGCTAAAAACGGGGACCTGCAAAATAGGTGGTTCCCTTGGAACATTATCCCTCTTCTCCAAGATACTTCTCTGTGTCCAGTCACTACACTCAGGGCCTTTTTAGCTAGAACCGCCACCCGCACGTCTGGCCCCTTGTTTCTCAGAGAACAAGGAGGCACTATTTCCATTCAAGGCATCAGGCAACAAATCCTTTACGTTATTAAGCAAGCTAACCCGGAATCATTTCCCCACGTTCATGATATCCGGTCGGTAGCAACCTCCATTAATTACTTTCTGAACATGGATTTTGATGACCTTAAGAAGTATATGGGTTGGAACTCTCCTATGGTTTTCAAACGCCACTATTTAAAGAACCTACAAGCCCTTAAATTCCCCACGGTTGCACCTGGGAGTCTTATCTCCCCCCAATAATCTCTTTGCTCTTCCTTTTCATCCCTCTCTCTCCTTCTCCCTCCTACCTGCCACTCGCGCCACGTCGCCGCTCTCCTGGGTGGTTCGTTTAGCCCTAGAATTATGTTACCATTGCTTCGTTACCCTGGTTATTACCTTTTAGTGTGTTTAACCTTACCTTATGTTATATCATGTTACCATTTCTTTAGCCATGTAAGGTTTGATTTCGTTTTGTGATTTGATTCTCGGGATGCTTCCCCTGCATTACCTTTTATTGTTATTCCATATTTCTGAATTCCTGTATGGCTAATTTGTAATATTTTATGTTTTACTTACCTTAATATAGTATTTTGTTTTTTGGTACATGGTGTTTGACTCTCTCCTTATTATTTTATAGTATTTATTGGGCTTGGAAGGCATTCTCTGGTACATTTTCACCGGGCGTCACAGGTCGACCCAGAAAAGGGATTTTGACAAAGGAAAAATCTATTTTTGGGGAGATACCTGTGACGCCCGGTGAAACCCTTCCCTTACGTTACCCCACCCTTTCCTTTCCAAGCCATCTGTTCTTGCAGAAGGATGTAGTCCAGATGTCGCTAGTGTCGGGCGTCGGTGGAGTGGCTCAGGTAAGGTAGCTAGGGCCTCTGTTACGGCCCTTCCCTTTGATGAAGGAATTATCTAAATGGAAGACAGCCTGTGAATAGTGGTTTTCACACGCCCCTGCTTTATACACAACGCCCACTGGGTGCTCGCGCGAGGGTAGTAACCTCTGCATTCCATACTTTTAACTTTCTCTGGTATATTTGGAAGTATTTATATCAGAAAAGTGTAAAGAAGGACTCTTTTCATCGGGCGTCACAGGTATCTCCCCAGAAATAGATTTTTCCTTTGTCAAAATCCCTTTTTTCATAACGATACAAACCTTAGCTATTTAAACAAACTTGCCCGCCAACCCTATCCCCCTTGAAGTCTTACCTCCAAACAAAGTGAGCTAAATCACCAGTGTGTGAGTGGGAGCAGTAGCAAGCTACGCCCTCTACCCCTGCTAACTAGCGCTATGTGTAGTTAACCCTCGTGGAATTTTAATGGCTCGTCATTTCAGCTTTGCAGAAAGAAATACCCATAAATAAATAGCTAAGGTTTGTATTGTTAGGCAAAATACAAATTATCTATGAATTTGTCATTTTTACAATTTTGTACTCCTCAGGAATGCCATCAACATCTGAAGAAATCCATTGGGGTCGTCAGCAAGTATTATGTCTAATAAGTAATGTTGCAGACTTTTTTGAAGAATTTTATGATGGAACAAAGAAGAAGAAATTGATATGGGAAGCAATTTCACAAAAAATGTTCAAAGAAGGCCATACTTTTACAGGAGTCGAATGTGATAAAAAGTGGAGGAATCTAAAAGTAAGATTTTGTGTTGGATGTTGGTAATGTATCATAGAATATAACTTCTTTCTTAACCTTTACTGGACAAAAACCTTTCACTGTAACCTACCTCATTGTACTGCACATGTTTCTTACATGCTCATGCACTGTACATTGATACTACAGTATATTGATTTTTTTTCTTCTCTTGCTCTCTCCTGCACTGATAATAGAAAAACCTGTTTGTTCCGTAACTGAAATACAAACCACGCTATTTACATAGGGTTTACTTTCGGCGTAGCTGAAATGACGAGCCATTAAGTTTTTAACGAGGGTTAACTACCCCCCGCTAGTTAGGAGGGGGTAGGGAAGGGGTAGCTTGCTACCCCTCCCCCCCCCACACACCTGTGAGTTGTCCCACTTCACTTTTTGGCTCGGACGAAGACAGACGTTGCTGTTTTTCGTCCTCGTTAATGACAGCCTTAATTTTCTTTTTGTCTTTTTCTAGTTCTGTGTGCTTGGAAGTTGGCCTCGACCTTTGTCATCGTTATGCACAAGTGCCCTGGACTCGCTGGCTGCCCTTGTGGGACCTTCATGACAGCGGAGGACACCGATCCTCACACCCTTTGCCCGCAGTGCCGAGGCCGACGGTGTGATAGAGAGAATACGTGTGGTGAGTGCAGGGAGTGGTCTGCCTCCCAGTGGGAGAAGTTCGGCCGCCGGCTTAAGAAGAAGTCTAAGAGAGACCGTTCTCCTTCAGGGGCAACCTTGAAGAAGGAGGACTCCAAGGACTCCTCTTCCGCCGCCCGAACCTCCCACGAAGCTCCCACTCGATCGGTCTCTCCTGAGAGGCTGCCGAGTGGTAGCGCAGGCCTTTGTGGTGTTTCCCGACCTCGGGGTGCGGGAGAGGGCGTTGCCTCCCTTAACGTGGTAGCTCCCTCTTCTCCGGGGGAGGATAATTTGGATTTTGAAGAGTTTGACCAGACTGTTGCTAATAATGATTTGTTTCAGCTTTGGGCTTCCTTGGGGCTTAAGGGCACGCCCTCCAAGGAAGCCCTGTTTGACTTGATCCAGTTGGGGGCTGCGGTCAAACAGTCGCCGGTAATACCGGAGGTATTCCCTTCGGATTTTGTCGACACCGTTTTGGCCGAGCCTTCCGACGGGTCTGGTCAAACCCTTGATAATGCTCCTGTTGCGGACGTTGCTAATGGCTCTCCTCCTCCCTCCGAAGATCCTCCGAGGGGGTAGGTGGGTTCCACGGTCTCTCCTGCGGGCGGGTCTCCCCCTCGGGGAAGTGCGCTGACTGAGACTCCTCTTCGGAGGACTGATGACCCGGATGCCCTTCCTCGTGGTCGTATTCGACGTAAGGCCCGTAGGCCTCTTCGCAGCAGAGGGCTTCCTTCTCCCTATAATGGAGTTGGGAGGTGCCTCTTTGGGTCGTCCTCTCCTGATCCTCCCCCTAAGGAGGAGCCTCTCCGTCAGGAGCAGCCCATCACAGCAGCGCCCCTTGACCTCTCCGCGGATCGTTCGCGATCCCCTACGCCTGCCAGACCTTCCGAACTGCCTTCTCCATTCCTGGCCGCAGATGCAGTTTGGGCGCCTTCTTACCCTGTTATCCAACAGGCACCAATCCCTTCGGGGTTAAGGGACTCTACTCACGGTGTGGGTAAGTCCCTTGCGCGCCCTCCTGCGCGTTTGCGTGCAGTAGCGCTCAAGCGCTCCCCAGAGTCAAAGTCTTCGGACTTAACTCGCCAACGCTCTCCTGTTCGGCAGCGCTCCCCTGCGCGGCAGCGATCACCTGCTCGCCAGCGCTCTCCTTCTCGCATGTCTCCTGCGCGCAGTCGTTCGCCTGTTCGTGCTTCATGCCCTTATTCTCCTGAACGCACGCGACATCGCTCGCCATCGCGCCAGCGTTCTCCGACGCGCCAGTGCTCCCCGCCTGGCAAACGCTCGCTAAGTCGCTCGCGACTTCTTTCATGTTCTCCTACGCGCCGCCATCGATCGCCTAGTGCTCAGTGCACACCTTCACCCGCGCGGTCTTGTGCTCCTTCACGTGCGTGCCAACGTGTTCCCTCACCAACGCGATCGCTCGCCATCGTGTCCTTTCGCCTACGCCCCAGCGCGCCCACGCGCCGTCTCGCCCGCGCACCCACGCGCCCCCTCGCCCACGAGCGTATGCACCCATGCGCCCCCTCGCCCACGAGCGTATGCACCCACGCGCATTCTTCCACACGTGGCAATGCGCCCGCGCTTCGGAAATCGCCCGCGCTCGATTCCTTGAATGCTTTTCCGCGTGAGGACCGTCGCGATTCCTTTTCCCGCAGGGAACATCAGCGCGGTCAACCGACAGGGACACGGACTTCCAGAGCAGCCTCTGGATTGCCTCCGCACAAGCGTAGGTTTTCTCACCAGGACCAGCCTTACCTTATTGCCTTATTTCTTGTTTGTGTTCCCCCAGGTCCCTCAGTGTGAGGCACCTCGTATATCCACCAGAGAGTTGCTAATGCATCTTCCGGTGTATTTTGCATCTTCCAGGAAGGAGCTACGGAGAGGTCCATGCAACACTCTTTTTCCTCTTCTTTTCAGGCAGGCCCCGTGGTGTCCACTCCGAAGGATCAGGAGATCCCCTTCCCTCCAGCGGGAATAACTGGCACTGCATCAGTTACTCGCCAGCCTTGGTTCCGTCACATTATGAACGCAGTGGTCCAGGCTGTGAAGCCCGCCCTCGTTGATATGGGACTTATACCAACTGCAGGCTCTCCCCCACTGAAGAGAAGGAGAGGAGTGGACTACGTGGGGACTTCTCCTCGGGTGAAGTTGGCTCCTAAGAGGTCGGTTAGGAAGACTCCTACGCCTTCTCCTACACGTGCTGTTTCTCCTTCTCCTATGCGTGCTGTTTCTCCTTCTCCTGTGGACGTGTTATCTCCTTCCTCAGGAGAGTCCAGCGAGGCAGGGCTATCTCCCATGGCACCAATGGGAGGAACCCCTCCTCTTCGGAGAGAAGCTGCTCGCGAGGATGCCCCCTTCCGGACCTCTTTGCTGGAGTCCTGTATTCCTCCTAGGAGGGATCCCAAGGACTCCAAGACGATTCCTAAATCGTCATCCAGGATACGTCCAGAGCCAACTAAACCCTAGGAGGACGTCCACGTATCTCCCCAAGATGAGCCTTTGGAGACCGGAGACTTAGCTGCCAGTCTGCAAGGAGGAGACCAGTTCGAATTGGAACACGCTTTCTGGCAGGTCCTAGGGTTGATGAGGCAGCTCAACAAGTTTAAGGACCCGGAGACTGCCCCTCGTCAGGGCAAGGACACGGTGCTAGACGAAGTCTATGGCACCCAGAAGCCCCCTAAGTCCAGCGCAGCTTTGCCTTGGTCCAAAGGGGTGAAAGGGGCCAGGGACAGAGTCGAAGCCCAGCTCTCCGAGCTCGCCTCCACCGGTCGTTCTTCTGCCGGGTTCAAACTCCTCCCACCTCCTCGAGTACATCAGAGGAGGTACTTTGAGATCATGGGGGAGTCCAGTATGGCCCTTCCGCTCCACCATTTCGTGGAAGAGCTGACAAGGGGAACTCCTCTCGAGAAGCTCTCCGCCCGGCAAGTGACGTTCTCGGCGTCGGAGATCCTGAACCTTGAGAAGGTCGCGAAGAGTGCCATGCAGGCAACTTCGTGGCTGGACGTTTGGCTGGGATCTCTATGCATCCTATTGCGCTCTTAGGATCTGTCCAAGGAGAGCAATAAGAAGGCTTTGGAGACCTTCCTCCTCTCGGGCACGCGTTCGATTGAGTTTCTCGCTCACCAGGTAGCTAACCTGTGGGCTAACTCAATCCTCAAGCGTCGCGACGCAGTGGCCGAGAGGTACCATCCGAAGGTCCCCGCAGTGGACCTCTGCAGGCTCAGGCACTCTTCCATTACTGGGAGGGATCTGCTCGAGCCCAAGGACATAGAACGAACAGCCTAGAGGTGGAGGAGATCGAATCAAGATTCTCTCCTCCAGAGGGCCCTGACATCTCGGCCCTACAAGCCTCCGGCACCTCAACAGCAACAGCAGCCTCGCAAGACACCGAAGCAGGCTCCGGCAGCTGACAGGGGTGTTTAAGCCGCAGCCCTTTCAGACCAAGGACAGAAGGCGCGGCAAGTCCTCTAGGGGAGGTAAGAATCCTAGAGGCAGCGGTCGAGGCCGCAAGCGCTAGGATTGGCAATACCCCCGCGTGTCCACCTGTGGGGGGATGCCTGAAAAGTTGCGTGCACAGGTGGCAGCAACTTGGGGCCGATACTTGGACGGTCTCTGTGATTGGTCAAGGTTATCACGTCCCATTCACGACATCTCCACCTCCCCTGACAGCGAATCTAGTGCCGCTGAACTCCTATGCCATGGGATCGGCAAAGAGGTTAGCCCTTCGGGCGGAAGTCGAGACCATGCTCAAGAAGGATGCTCTCTAGGAGGTCGACGACGGCTCCCCAGGCTTCTTTAGTCGACTCTTTCTTGTAAAGAAGGCGTCTGGAGGCTGGAGACCGGTCATCGACCTTTCAGCCCTGAACAAATTTGTCAAGCAAACTTCGTTCAGCATGGAGACAGCAGACAGTCAGACTTGCTGTGAGACCGCAAGACTTCATGTGCACACTGGATCTGAAGGCCGCGTACTTCCAGATCCCAATCCATCCGTCTTCCAGGAAGTACTTGAGATTCAGCCTAGACAGCAAGATCTACCAGTTCAAGGTGCTGTGTTTCGGTCTCTCCACAGCTCCTCAGGTGTTCACCAGAGTGTTCTCTTTGATTTCGTCTTGGGCACACTGGAACGGCATACGTCTCCTCCGTTATCTGGACGACTGGCTGGTCCTGGCAGACTCGGAGTCAACCCTTCTTCGACACCGAGACAGGCTTCTGGAGGTTTGCCGAGACCTGGGGGTCATGATAAACCTCGAGAAGTCCTCTCTGCTTCCGACAAAACGACTGGTATATCTAGGCATGATATTAGACACCGATCTCCACAAAGCCTTTCCATCAAACGACAGGATAGCAAGGCTGAGGAAGGTCGCAGAACCTTTCCTCAGGTGGGAAGAGCTTCCGGCCCATTCGTGGTTGCGTCTTCTAGGTCACCTTTCCTCCCTGGCACGTCTAGTTCCGAACGGCTGCCTGAGGATAAGATCCCTGCAATGGCGGCTAAAGTCCTGGTGGAATCAAGGCTCCGATTCTCCAGACTTTCTGGTCCCTATAGGACCCACGGAACTGACGGACCTTCGATGGTGGCTGAACGACGGGAACCTCCGGAAGGGAGTGGATCTTCTCGTCCTCCCCCAGAATTGACTCTGTTTTTGGACGCGTCAAAAGAAGGGTGGGGGGCCCACATTCTGAACCAAAGGATCTCAGGCCTCTGGTCAGAATCAGAAAAGTACCTCCACATCAACCTGCTAGAAATGAAGGCAGTTTTCCTGGCTCTTCAACTGTTCCAACGGACCCTGGCGGGCCACTCCGTAGTGGTGATGAGCGACAACACTACGGTAGTGGCTTACATCAACAAGCAGGGAGGTACCTTTTCTCGACAGCTATCCCATCTTGCAGTAGAGATTCTGAGGTGGTCCGAAGTCCACTCGGTCACACTTTCGGCTCGCTTCATTGTTACATAAGTTACCCCTATCAAGTGCGCCTCACGCACGTTTTCTGTAATGTTTGTTATCAAGTGCGCCTCACGCACGTTTTCTGTAATGTTTGTTTTGGTAAGCGTCACTGTGTGTCTGGCAGAAGTTAGCCCGGCTGCTTTGTATCCTTTCTATTATTAAAACGTATTTTTCAGTGACTCTAAGTGTCTGTATGATACCCAATTGATACCAAGGATTAACATGGTAGCAGAGCGTGTGATGAACTAATTCAAGCAAGTGATCAGGTAATAGTAATGAAAAAATTTTGCATTAATTGGCGTCATCTCCCATCAGCACTGGTTTGTTTACTGCGATATCCCGTTTTGGACTTATAATTCTGTGTGAACGACGCGAGATTTAATCAACATGTCTTCAAAATTACGTGATCCGCCTAAATATTCAAGTGATAAAAGCTATGATATATGGCGTCAGGAACTTGCAGCATGGGAAATAATAAGCAATGTGGCGAAAAAGGACAGAGCCATTGCAGTGGTGCTCTTGTTGCCCGATGAAAGTGAGATTCGGTACAAAATCTTTAATGAAATAAAAATGGATGAATTAAATACGCTTGATGGCATGGACAAATTGTATGAGTATTTGGATAAGTGGTGTAAAAAGGATGAACTCTCAGGTGCTTATGAAGGCTGGAGAAAATTTATTAAGTATGAGAAATATAAAGAAGATTCTATGGAAAAATATATAAATCCATCCATCCATATACCAAGGCACTTCCCCCAATTTTGGGGGGTAGCCGACACCAACAATGAAACAAAACAAAAAGGGGACCTCTACTCTCTATGTTCATTCAGCCTAATCAGGGACTCAACCGAGTTCAGCTGGTACTGCTAGGGTGCCACAGCCCAACCTCCCACATTTCCACCACAGATGAAGCTTCATAATGCTGACTCCCCTACTGCTGCTACCTCCGCGGTCATCTAAGGCACCGGAGGAAGCAGCAGGGCCTACTGGAACTGCGTCACAATCGCTCGCCATTCATTCCTATTTCTAGCACGCTCTCTTGCCTCTCTCACATCTATCCTCCTATCACCCAGAGCTTTCTTCACACCATCCATCCACCCAAACCTTGGCCTTCCTCTTGTACTTCTCCCATCAACTCTTGCATTCATCACCTTCTTTAGCAGACAACCATTTTCCATTCTCTCAACATGGCCAAACCACCTCAACACATTCATATCCACTCTAGCCGCTAACTCATTTCTTACACCCGTTCTCTCCCTCACCACTTCGTTCCTAACCCTATCTACTCGAGATACACCAGCCATACTCCTCAGACACTTCATCTCAAACACATTCAATTTCTGTCTCTCCATCACTTTCATTCCCCAAAACTCTAATCCATACATCACAGTTGGTACAATCAATTTCTCATATAGAACTCTCTTTACATTCATGCCCAACCCTCTGTTTTTTACTACTCCCTTAACTGCCCCCAACACTTTGCAACCTTCATTGACTCTGACGTACATCTGCTTCCACTCCACCATTTGCTGCAACAACAGACCCCAAGTACTTAAACTGATCCACCTCCTCAAGTAACTCTCCATTCAACATGACATTCAACCTTGCACCACCTTCCCTTCTCGTACATCTCATAACCTTACTCTTACCCACATTAACTCTCAACTTCCTTCTCTCACACACCTTTCCAAATTCTGTCACTAATCGGTCAAGCTTCTCTTCTGTGTCTGCTACCAGTACAGTATCATCCGCAAACAACAACTGATTTACCTCCCATTCATGGTCATTCTCGCCTACCAGTTTTAATCCTTGTCCAAGCACTCGAGCATTCACCTCTCTCACCACTCCATCAACATACAAGTTAAACAACCACGGCGACATCACACATCTCTGTCTCAGCCCCACTCTCACCGGAAACCAATCACTCACTTCATTTCCTACTCTAACACATGCTTTACTACCTTTGTAGAAACTTTTCACTGCTTGCAACAACCTTCTACCAACTCCATATAACCTCATCACATTCCACATTGCTTCCCTATCAACTCTATCATATGCTTTCTCCAGATCCATAAACGCAACATACACCTCCTTACCTTTTGCTAAATATTTCTCGCATATCTACCTAACTGTAAAAATCTGATTCATACAACCCCTACCTCTTCTAAAACCACCCTGTACTTCCAAGATTGGATTCTCTGTTTTATCCTTAATCCTATTAATCAATACTCTACCATACACTTTTCCAACTACACTCAACAAACTAATACCTCTTGAATTACAACACTCATGCACATCTCCCTTACCCTTATATAGTGGTACAATACATGCACAAACCCAATCTACTTGTATCATCGGCAACACAAAACACATATTAAACAATCTCACCAACCATTCAAGTACAGTCACACCCCCTTCCTTCAACATCTCAGCTTTCACACCATCCATACCAGATGCTTTTCCTACTCTTGTTTCATCTAGTGCTCTCCTCACTTCATCTATTTTAATCTCTCTCTCATTCTCATCTCCCATCACTGGCACCTCAACACCTGGAACAGCAATTATATCTGCCTCCCTATTATCCTCAACATTCAGCAAACTTTCAAAATATTCCGCCCACCTTTTCCTTGCTTCCTCTCCTTTTAACAACCTTCCATTTCCATCTTTCACTGTCTCTTCAATTCTTGCGCCAGCCTTCCTTACTCTCTTCACTTCTTTCCAAAACTTCTCCTTATTCTCTTCATATGACTGACCCAATCCCTGACCCCACCTCAGGTCAGCTGCCCTCTTTGCCTCACGTACCTTGCGCTTTACTTCCACATTTTTCTCTCTATATTTTTCATACTTCTCTATACTATTACAGTACTCTGCAGCCATTCTTCAAAAGCCCTCTTTTTCTCTTCCACTTTTACCTTCACTCCTTCATTCCACCATTCACTGCCCTTCCTCATGCTGCCTCCAACAACCTTCTTGCCACATACATCACTTGCAATCCCAACAAAATTTTCTTTTACTAACTTCCACTCCTCCTCTAAATTACCAGTTTCTCTTACTCTCACCTCGTCATATGCCATTTTCAACCTTTCATGATATTTACTTTTTACCCCCGGTTTTATTAGCTCTTCAATCCTCACTACCTCCCTTTTACATCCACCTACTCTATTCCCCCACTCTTTTGCTACAACTAATTTTCCTTCCACCAAAAAATGATCAGACATACCGTTAACCATACCCCTAAACACGTGCACGTCTTTCAATCTTCCAAACATTCTTTTAGTTATCAACACATAATCCATTAATGCCCTTTCTACTACTCTTCCATTTGCCACTCTTACCCATGTATACTTATTTTTATCTTTCTTTTTAAAGAAGCTAGCACTTATTACCATCTCTTGTTCAACACACATGTCTACCAATCTCTCACCACTCTCATTTTCACCTGGTACGCCATACTTCCCAATGACACCTTCTACCTCTCCAGCGCCCACTCTAGCATTTAAGTCACCCATAACAACTACATAATTTCTTCTACCCAGTCCTTCTACACACCTAGTTAATTCATTCCAGAACTCATTCCGCTCTTCTTCACTTTTCTCACTACCTGTCCCATACGCACTGACAAACGCCCAACATTCCCTACCCAACCTAACCCTTACCCATATTAACCTAGATGATATCTCCTTCCATTCCACTACTTTACCTGTCATCCATTCACTCAGCAATAACGCCACACCCTCTCTCGCTCTTCCCCTTTCAATCCCAGACACTCTACCAGACATTTCACCAAACATCACTTCACCTTTTCCTTTCATCTTTGTCTCACACAAGGCCAATACATCCATCTTTCTACTTCTAAACATACTTCCAATCTCACATCTTTTACTCTCTATCATACTACATCCACGCACATTCAAACACCCCAAAACTAGAGTGCGGGGAGCAGTCACTCTCCCCCCAGCTCCATCTCCGTGTCGATGTCTCGCAGGAATTTTATACAAGAGAGGGGGTTCCCAGCCTCCTCGTCCCGTCCCTTTTAGTCGCCTCTTACGACTTTGATAAAAAAGCAAAAGTATTGAATAAATTCAAGATTGAGATCCCAAAGAGTATATTAGCTTTCATTTTACTAGACAATGCAGCATTGGATACACAACAAAAACAGATAGTGTTAACGACAGTGTCGTTTGATAAACCAGGAGAAATGTACGATAATATGAAAGTGGCTCTAATAAAGCTTTTTGGGAGCCAAGAATGTTTTTCAATGGAAAATAAAATTGAGACCTCGGTTTCCAAATCTGATACTGCAGTGGCAATAAAGGTGGAAAATTCAGAAACTGCTTTAGTAGCAGAGGAAGCGTATCTCTCGGATCGTGGAAGGTATAGATGGAATGACAATAGACGTAATCGCTACATTAGAGGTCGTAGTCGAGGTAGAAGTAATTGCAGGAACAGTGAATATCAGGATTTTGTTAGAAAGTGCTACGTATGTGGCTCAACTTTACATCTAGAAGCATCATGCCCTCATAATGTTCAAGTTAATCAAAATGAAGGGAAGATTGAGGATAAAAATGAGGGAAATAAAGAAGTTCAATGTATGGAAATTTTTACAAGTAATAATTCTGGGAATACATTAATTGAATAATTTAACTATGGGGTGTTAGATTCAGCATGCAGCTCAACAGTATGCGGAATAGACTGGTACCGCACATTTCTGGATTCATTGGACCATAAAGAATTAAAAGAAGTAGAGGAAGAAGAAAGTAATACGAAATTCAAGTTTGGTGATGGAGAGATTTATAAATCATTAAAAAGGGTAATTTTGCCTGTTACAATTGTTGGCATCAAGACGAGAATTGGAGTTGAAGTAGTAGAATGCGCAATTCCTCTGTTGATAAGCAAAACTACATTAAGTACAGTAGTTGTAGTGCTGTTATCAACTTCAAAACTGATATGGTACAAATTCTGGGAAGGGGAATAAAACTAGATAAAACTAGATAAAACTACTACTGGGCACTATAAAATTCCATTGCTTGATAAAACAAAAGTGAAAATTGAGACAGTTGCTTTCACCATATCTGGAGATGAGAAAGAAAAAAAGTAAAAAATAAGGAAGATTCATCAACATTTGGTCATCCTAGTTATGAGAGATTGAGGAAGTTGTTGATTGATGGTGGTATAACTGATCAAGATTGTTTCAATTATGGACAGGAAATATCAAATGAATGTGAAGATGACACACTGTGGAAATTGAACAAGTGTGAGTATGGACCTACAGATGCTGCACGTAACTGGTATTTGACTATGCGAACATTCCTACTACAAATAGGGTGCACTCAGGTGAAAACCGACCCTTCTGCTTTCTACTGGTTTTATGAAGGTGAACTCGAAGGTGTATTTGTCATGCACGTGGATGATTTTATGTGGAACGGAACGGAAAGATTCAAGAACATGGTTATTAACAAAATTCATCAAAAGTTTAATGTTGGACAGCAATCACAAAATATTTTCAAGTACATTGGTTTGGATGTTACTGGAAACAAAAATGGAATCATTGTAGATCAAAACAGATATAGTCAATCAATTTCCCCTATAGAAATCAATTCAGAGAGGGCACTAAATAAAAGTTCAAAATGCAATAAGGATAAAATAGAAAATCTCAGGAGTATTGTCGGACAACTTGGATGGTTGAGCACAAACACTCGTCCTGATATCTCTTATGAAGTATTAGAACTGAGTTGCAGCACGACAAATCCTAGAGTTGAACACTTATTGCAAGCAAACAAGTGCCTCAGAAAGGCGACCATATTCGAGAGTTCTATATTCTTTCCGAAACTGGGTGACCTAAAGAAGTGCAGACTTGTTGTTTACAGTGACGCCTCTCATGGTAATCTTCCTGATGGTGCCAGCAGCGCAGCTGGTTTCATAATTTTTCTTGTGGAGAAAACAACAAGAGCTGTCCTTTGTATTGGGAATCCAAGAAAATTAAACGAGTCGTCAAGAGCACTTTGGCTGCAGAGACACTATCAGCCACAGAGGCAGTCGATACTACATTTTATATTGGAAATGTTTTATCTCAAGTTATCTTCAATTCGGCTAATAACTTAATCCCAATTCAATTGATCGTAGACAATCACTCATTATATGATAATGTTTATTCCACGAAAAATGTATCTGAGAAACGGTTGAGGATTGACTTGGCAATTCTGAAAGAACTGATTCATGAAGGAGAACTTCAAATAAAATGGATGAAATCACAGTATCAATTATTTGATATTCTTACCAAAAAGGGGGTTAATCCCTACAACCTTATGAAAGTATTTGAAATTGGAACATTGTAATTATTTCATGAAATTCATATCCTATAATTTGTATTTTTAAATATTTAACCTAGCCGGTGAATATATAATAGCTGCAACTCTGCGGCTCGACAGAAAACACACTCAAAAAACTCGCGAGCGATCGCTATGAAGGTTGCGGGTGTGCCCACCAGCGCCAACTGTCGGCCAGATACCACTCTTGTATGTAAACAAAACCTTCAATTCTTCTCTGTCGACGTTGACGACAAGACGTGTCAATACTCGCTGTAGAACCTGGAGTTTTCTCAACATATTTGGTGAAGTACTTCATTTTGGTTTGAGCTTTCGCAGTGCAGGTGTTTTATCTTCATCTTAAATCTTGAACTCGTTTTTGGATAGATTTAATTTTTGATGACAAAGAGAGTATGGACTTTCTTTGACTTTTAAATGGCCGACCCTTCCCTTAGACGGAAGTGTGTTTAGGCTTTTAGCAATTATCTTATCACGTTATAAATTAATTATAGATTTTCCTCTATATATTTTATATCTCAACCGCCTTTATTAGGCCTCTTCGATTAGCTTTCCATTTATAATAAACATCAAAATAAATTTTAATGATTTGTTTATATGGGACCTTTCCTGAGAGTAGGCGGTCCTTACTTGGAAACCAAAGTTAAACAACGTTGAGCCCTTTCAATCGTAAATAGCTTTTAAAGAGCTAATGATTTAAAACTTATTAAATGAATATTTTTTAATAGATATTTTATGAAAGATTTTCTTTGAATAGTCTTCGTACTGTTTCAAAGATGAACTAACGTTTAGTTTATTTATGCTACGCAGTTTGCGCTCTATCGTTACGATATAGAGAGAGAGTATCACGGTTTCACTTTGCAGAAAGAGTAAATCGATTCTGACGTTTTGTTCATTCTTCTTTCAAAGCTTAAATGTTTTAAATTCTATTTTAAAGGAACTTTTTAATTGAAAAACCTTTCAGTTTTTTCCTTTGGTCAAATAACCTGTTTTTTTGACGAAACGTAAGTGGGCTCTTCTCTTAGGTGCGAAATCAAGAGAGAGAGAGACTGAGAGATAGAGACGGAGGGAGAGAAAGGAGAGAAAACATTCCGATCTTTATCTCGTCCCAAGCGGGTAACGTTGTTCTCGAGTTACTCTCGTCCCTAGTCTCTGTACGGGGAGAAAGGATAAAACGTTTTTAGTTTTTTATTCTTGTCCCAAGGCAATGTACGGTGAGAGATTGAAAACATAGTTTTGAATGAACTAGTGTTTAGTCTCTTCCCCAGCCACTGAATTTTTTATCTTAAAATATGTTTACTGTTTTTTGCTGGTATTAATGTGCTTGCATTATACGACTGATTTCGCAATTACAACCTTTTGATGAGGGTAGAATTGCGTGCTTCAGGTAGAAATCAGTTTTATTCATACCTGATGTGAATTGTTAAAAGATTCGATTTCAGTGAAATAAGTGCAAAACAGAAAATCGTAGTGATAAAGTGATATTGCGCAAAGTGTTATCAGTGTTGCGACCGAGGGTTCGTCTGTTCGTGCCTGTCGTTCGCCTAGTCCGGGACCTCTTGCAAGCTCCCAAGCCCAGGGGAGAAGTAATGTCGTACGACTTATGGGTTCGAGAGGCCTTGATCAGCGAACAGACGTTCCCTCTATGGTATCGGGTGTATCTTACCAAGATCACCCCTACCATAAGGCGAGAGAGACGATTTTCTCCTCGTCATCCGAAGGCTTTTTGCATAAGAAACCGTGAAACAAGGTTTCGAGGCCCTTTAAGCGAAAGTCAGTCCTTTCAGGACAGGTCCAGCGTCCTGGTTTTAACCATTAGGACAGCTCTGACCCTATGCAGTCATCGGAAGACTGCTCGCCGCCTAACAAAAGCGTAACACAGACTCTGAGAGTCTTTTTGTAGGCAAGGTTTTGCGGTCACAGACGTTACCCTCGTCTCTTACCGCAACCATTCCCGTTGATCCTAAATGGGTTGTACGGCAAGACATGCAGAATAAGCTTGCCTCCCTTATGGAAGACTATTCTGCCGATAAGTCCGTTGAGCCTAGCCGTTTATCTCATCGAGATCCTGGCTTTCAGCCACCCTAACGTTCCTTTGTGCGTCCTGTTGACGTTGGCGTAGCTAAGTCACGTCAGTCAGGTTGTTTAGAACCACACTCGATGCGGTCTCGTGTGGATTTTCAGCCACATTTGGACGTTAGGCCACTTGCTGATGCTTCTGTTGACGTTCAGGACGTTCGCTAACAATCGGAGTTGACTTGTTTTGACGCTGAGCGTCAACCTCCGCATTCTAGAGTTGTTTTGACTGCTCAGTCTAGGCGGTCAAAGCAGTCTCGAGTGGACGCTGTGCGTCCTCACGCACCTGTTGTTGTTGACAGTTCACAGACTGTCAAGCAGTTACATGACGTTGCGTCCTGGTCTCTCGCACCTGTTGTTGTTGACAGTTCACAGACTGTCAAGCAGTTACATGACGTTGCGTCCTGGTCCGCTACTAATGCACCAGTGCGTGTGGACTCTGCTTGTAAAGCATTGCCACCACAGTAGGTCTCTCCCTTGCTTGAGACTCAGCTATTATCGGACAAGGTTCCTTCAGATGAGGAAGTTGCTGTTCCCCCTCCTACTGATATTCCCTTGAGGACTCTGTCAGACGGAGAGGAGCCTAAAGCTGCTTAGCCCTCTATGGACTTTAAATAAATCATGCTGATTTTTAAGGATCTTTGTCCGGATCTTTTTGTAACTGCTGCTCCTCGTTCGCCTAAACGTCAGAGCTTACACTAGGCCTAGCTACTTCGAAGCCGTTGTTTTATAAGCTAGTGCTCTCTTGCTCTCCTAGAGAGCTTTACGTTTGCTAGGCGACTGGTTTATCACCAGGAGGAGTTTGGGGGATACAGCCTTTGCTTTCCCTTCTTTTAAACTGGCTTATAGAGTGAGAGTCTGATATGACACGAGAAGTTCTCGGCTTGGGAGTTCCTACCTTTGCCCAGATAGACTTCTCAAACCTCATAGACTCTCCCTGGCGCCTGACCATGAGACGCTCCAAGATTTTACTGGTCAACTTCACAGCTGTTTTCGAGCCTTTGAAGTTTTGCTGTACAATTATGTCATGCATAAACAAGGCTTTCAGGGATAGCTCCAATGATCTGACAGCCACGTTCTCTGCAGGAACAAGTCCCTCAGGGATGGCTCCATGATTTGGCAGCCATGTTCACTGCAGGAGTACGTAAGAGGCAAGTGCGCTCAATGTGTTCATTGTCAAGACAAACTTCACGATGAAGTCTACCAGGCTGTTTTGACAGCATTTATGGAAGGCGACTGGATGGTCTCTCTCGACCTTCAGGAGGCATACTTCCACATTCCTATACACCCGGATTCCCAACCGTTTCTGAGGTTTGTTTACAGGAATGTGGGGTACCAGTTTCGAGCCCTGTGCTTTGGCCTCAGTCCTGCGCCTCTCGTATTTACGAGGCTTATGAGGAAGGTGGCAAAATCCCTCCATCTATCGGGGATCCGAGCCTCCCTGTACTTGGACGACTGGCTTCTCAGAGCATCGTCCAGCCTTTGCTGTCTGCAGGATCTACATTGGACGTTGAGTCTGGCCAGGGAGTTGGGACTTGTGGTCAACCTAAAAGTCCCAACTGATCCCATCCCAGATTATTCTATTTTTGGGGATGGAGATTCGCAGTCAAGCCCTGCTCGAAGTCCAACTAATGCTGAAAAGAAAACGTTTATTCAGTCAGGAGTTGGAACAGTCTCGTAGGGACTCTCTCATCCCTGGAGCAGTTTGTCTCACTAGGGAGACTACCCCTTCTGCCTCTCCGGTTCCATCTAGCCTCTCACTGGAACTAGGACAAGACGTTAGAGACGGTATCATTCCCAGTCTCCGAACCAATAAAGGCATGCCTGAAATGTTGGGACAGCAATATCAGTCTGAGAGAGGGACTATCCCTAGCAGTCAAGAACCCAAACCCCGTGTTGTCCTCAGACGCGTCGGGTTTGGGTTGGGGTGCGACCCTGGATGGTCGGGAATGCTCGGGTCTGTGGACCTCAAGTCAGAAGAGCATGCACATCAACGGCAAGGAGCTATTAGCAGTCCACTTGGCCTTGATGATATTAGAAAGCGTCTTTGAAACTAAGTGGTAGAGGTCAACTCAGACAACACCACAACTTTGGCGTACATCTCCAAGCAAGGAGGCACACACTCCTTCACGCTGCTCGAGATCGCAAGGGACCTTCTCTTATGGTCAAGAATTCGAGGCATCTCCCTGTTGACGAGATTCATCCAGGGGGACTTGAACGTCTTGGCAGACTGTCTCAGTCGGAGGGGTCAGGTGATACCCACGGAATGAACCCTCCACAAGGACGTGGGCAAGAGTCTTTGGGCTACTTAGGGTCAACCCACCATAGACCTCTTTGCCTCTTCGTTGACCAAAAGGTTACCAATCTTTTGCTCTCCAGTCCTAGATACAGAAGCAATCTACATAGACGCGTTTCTACTGGATTGGTCTTTTATGGACTTATATGCATTCCCACCATTCAAGATAGTCAACAAGGTACTGCAGAAGTTCGCCTCTCACGGAGAGACAAGGTTGACGTTGGTTGCTACCCTCTGGCCCGCGAGAGAGTGGTTCACCGAGGTACTTCAATGGCTGGTAGACTTTCCAAGAAGTCTTCCTCTAAGGGTAGATCTGTTACGTCAGCCCCACGTAAAGAATGTCCATCAAAGCCTCCCCGCTCTTCGTCTGACTTCCTTCAGATTATCGAAAGACTCTCAAGAGCTAGAGGCTTTTCGAAGGAGGCAGTCAGTGCGATTGCAAGAGCTAGGAGAGCTTCTACCATTAGAGTATACCAGTCGAAGTGGGAAGTCTTTCGAGACTGGTGCAAGTCAGCATCTGTGTCCTCGTCCAGTACCTCTGTAGCCCAAATCGCAGATTTTCTTTTACATCTGAGAAAGGTTCGCTCCCTTTCAGCTCCCACGATTAAGGGCTACAGGAGCATGTTGGCTTCGGTCTTTCGACATAGAGGCTTAGATCTTTCCAACAATAAAGATCTCCAAGATCTCCTTAAGTCTTTCGAGACCTCTAAAGAACGTCGTTTGGCAACTCCTGGATGGAACTTAGACGTGGTCCTAAGGTTCCTCATGTCAGACAGGTTTGAGCCATTACATTCAGCCTCCCTGAAGGATCTCTCCCTCAAGACACTTTTCCTAGTGTGCTTGGCTTCGGCTAAAAGGGTCAGTGAACTTCATGCCTTCAGTAAGAACATTGGCTTTTCTACAGAAAAAAGCTACTTGTTCACTTCAACTTGGTTTCCTGGCCAAAAAATGAACTGCCTTCTCGTCCTTGGCCTAAATCTTTTGATATTCCTTGCTTATCAGAGATCGTAGGCAACGACCTGGAAAGAGTATTATGTCCTGTTAGAGCTCTTAAGTTCGATTTAGCTCGTACTAAGTCATTACGAGGGAAATCTGAGGCATTATGGTGCTCAGTTAAGAAACCTTCATTGGCTATGTCAAAGAATTCTTTGTCATATTTTATCAGATTTTTTTAATACGAGAAGCTCATTCTCACTTGAAAGAGAAAGACCGATGTTTGCTTAAGGTTAAGACGCACGAAGTTAGAGATATAGCAACCTCCGTGGCCTTCAAGCAAAATAAATCTCTGCAAAGTATTATGGACGCGACTTTTTGGAGAAACAAGTCAGTGTTCGCGTCATTTTACTTAAAAGATGTCCAGACTCTTTACGAGGACTGCTACATACTGGGTCCATTCGTTGCAGCGAGTGCAGTAGTGGGTGAGGGTTCTACCACTACACTTCCCTAATTCCAATATCCTTTTAATCTGTCTCTTGAAATGTTTTTAATATTGTTTTATGAGTTGTTCGGAAGGCTAAGAAGCATTAGGGGTTTGATGAGGTCCTGTTGTATGGGTTGCAGCCCTTGATACTTCAGCTCCTGGGAGTCTGTCAGCATCCTAAGAGGATCGCTGGGCTCCGTGAGGAAGACAGACTTACAAGGCAGAGTAATCGTCTAAGTCAACTTCCTTACCAGGTACCTATTTATTTTGGTTTTGTTATATTGATAACTGTCAAAATTAAAAAACTCTTAGCTTATACGCTGTAAACATAATTAACTCTGGTCTCTACCCACCTCCTTGGGTGTGAATCAGCTATTATATATTCACCGGCTAAGTTAAATATTTAAAAATGATATTTTAATTATAAAATAAATTTTTGAATATACTTACCCGGTGAATATATAAATTAAATGACCCTCCCTTCCTCCCTAATAGAGACACAGCGGGACGAGAAGAATTGAAGGTTTTGTTTACATACAAGAGTGGTATCTGGCCGACAGTTGGCGCTGGTGGGCACACCCGCAACCTTCATAGCGATCGCTCGCGAGTTTTTTGAGTGTGTTTTCTGTCGAGCCGCAGAGTTGCAGCTATTATATATTCACTGGGTAAGTATATTCAAAAATTTATTTTATAATTAAAATATCATTTTTCAACAAACGTCACTTTTTATTTTTCTTAAAAGTAAGGGGAATCTGTTACATAAGTTACCCCTATAAAGTGCGCCTCAGAAATCTTTTTGTCTCTACGGGTGTAAAGAAAAAGCAGGTATCTAAGAATACCATCTCCTTTTGGCTGAGACGGGTTATTGTCAGGGCCTATAATGATGAGGGATTGCCCCTGCCAAGTAATCCCAGGCCCCATGACATTAGGGGTCTAAGTACTTCTCTGGCTTTTGAGAGGAACATGGCGGTGGGCCAGATCCTTAGAGCAGGCACCTGGTCGAACCAGTCGACCTTCACAACGCATTACCTCAAGGATTGCTCGAGGAGGTCTTTAGACGGTTTCTCTATTGGGACAGTCATCTCCGCGCTCCAAGCGATTTAACGGTGAAGCCCCAGGTACAATCGTGGTTAGCAAAACCAAGAGACACAGGTTCGTTTCCTTTCACCCTTGTCCCTTTGTTCCTTTCCCTGCTCGGAGATAACCCCACATACAACCCGAAGAAGACATGTCTCTACAACTTCGCCACAGGACTCAACATCATGGAATTTTTTAAAGGGTAAGTACTTAGACACTAACATGAGCTCTTTGTGTAGTTTTCCCAACGTTTCGTTTTCCGTATATATATTGCAACCTAGTTCACATCTAGGTTCCTGGACATCTGGTTAGCTTGGTCTGAAGTTCAGGAAGACACTCCCACCTCCTAAAGTGTAAGTCTCCTAAGAAAGTAGTTCGAGGTAAGTCTCTGTGTTGGAACAAATCACAAATTTTAAGTAATTTGTATTTTTCCTAACATACTTACCGAGAACTACTTTCGGGTAATGGCCCTCCCTACCTTCCCCGAGTGCCTTACTGCCCTTGAAGACCTTTTGTACCATCCTAAGAACTTACTGACGAGCGAGACCCAAGCTAACGCCGACCTAGCTCAGGACTACCCTCAGGGCACGTTCTCCTTACGCCTGAGTTAGTCCCCACAAAAAACGGAAGTAGGGTAGACTACACAAAACTCTGGTCGGTTGAGAGGAGATTCCAGATACCTCCTAAGAAAGTAGTTCTCAGTAAGTATGTTAGGAAAAATACAAATTACTTAAAATTTGTGATTTTTAAATTTTGTTTTATTCTGTTTAAAATTACTTTCAATATAATGTTTGTGATATGACTCATTAAGCTGATGGTACTAAATAAATTGTATTCTACTGCACCAGGTTTCTTAGGTATTGCCATGAAAATTGATTTATACATCTCTTGGAATGTATCCTGTATCATATATACTCTTAGCTAACGCTACAATTTTTCTTATTCCCAAAACTCTATATATTAATATCATTTCAATGTTCACATTGTCGTTCCTTGGGCTTTTTCCCTTTTTGAAATTTCTAATAATACTAATTATTTCCTCAATTAGTAAGTTTGGGCCATTCATGTGTGTGTAGTCTTGGTCTCTTACCCCTGTTATTTTAAAAAATATCTTTTACATAACCCTCCCATCATTTCAAGATGGCTTCAGTCTCTATCACAATTATTCCCTCCCTGTTTTTAATCACAGTTCCTCTTTCTGTTCTCTTCCTTCCCACCACTTTTTTATCTTTCTGTGTATGCTTTCAATTTTATGATGTCTCTCTAGTTCTTCTATCTCCATATACTGACCATTAATTCAGGCCTCCTTTGCTGTATCGCATGCTTGTCTAATTTCAAAATTCAGCTCTTCGTACCTTTTTGGGTTCTTTTCTTCATGCCCTCTCCTCTCTTCCATCAAATCCAAGATCCCATCTGACATCCATCTCAGCCATCCCCTTCCCCCTTGCTTGGGCACCATTTCCTTCACTAGTTTCTTAAGAGCTATTTGTACGTTTCTCCAGTCCCTGTCAGTTGCCCCATCCCCCTCCAGTGGTTCTTCGCTGTTTAACACTTCATATCTATTTGGCACTTCAATGTTATATGCCTCTTTAAGCTGTTTATTTGTTAAAAGTAGTGTTATATCCCCTTTTCTTCCCTTTAGCTCTTAATTACCTTCTTCAATTTTAGAACAATATCTGCTACCACAAGGACATAACATGATCACTATAGCAATCTACCCCTGGGTAAGTCCTGACATCTAGCTCTGCATTTCTGAAACTTTTATTTATATCAATAAAGTCTTTGATTTTTACTTCTATCTCCAGGAATTTTCTATCTCCATAAGAGTCTAGATTGTTTCTTGAGTTACGTATTTTTTAATATAAGGTTGTTAGCATCACACTATGAAATTAGCGTCTCTCCCCTGGAGTTGCAATCTTTCAATCCAAATGGTCCAACTAGATCTTCAAATTGTTTCTTTCCTACCTTTGCATTAAAGTCACCTATTATTATTGTGATTTCCTGTGATTTGCATTGTTTTTTTGCTTCAGCTATCTGGTTATAAAGCTCATCCACCTCCTCTTCCTGTACTTCCTTGTGTAGGTGTATAAACTTTGGTGATATTTACAATAGATAGATGGCCCTTCATTTTCATCACCATCACTGTCCAACACTGCTCAGTAACCCAAAACACAACCCGATACTGCTTCACTAACCATAATACCCACTCCTCTCTCAAGATCATCCCCTCCAAGGTAATAAAAGGTGAAATCATCACCTACTACCTTTCTGGCTCCTTTCCATTAAACCTCGCATAATCCAAGGATACTCAAATTCATTCTGTTCATCTCTTTCCATTTCCTCAAATTTGGTTTGTATAGTTAGGAAAAATACAAATTACTTATAAAATTTGAAGTTTTATCATAGCTATACAAACCTGGGTGTTTTGAATTAAGTTTCCAACTGCAACCAATCCTCTCAGTCGTAGGTCTAAGAACAAAGGTCATTTTTTGACGGAGGAGGGAGTGGCTTCCCATCAAACCACTTGTTGTTAAAGGGGCCGGCCAGCTAATGACGTTTTTTAAGGACAGGACTTTGCCATTTATACCACTTAATAAGGTGACTTAGGACATCTCAAAACTGCATATGATTTTTGCCTCTGACCTGTTTTGTGATGCCAGTGCGATTTATCCTGAAAATTAGTGTTTTTCAAATTCTATCTCGTCCCTTGATACTTAATATTAAGACCTGGCATTACCACCCTATATAGACCTGATGTAGACCTCCAATAAAAGTTTTTTTTTTTTGTATTAGTCATTTTTTTGCTAGATATGAATTTTTTTATAATGGTAAAAGAATAAATCCTATAAATCATGGAAAAAGCTAAAAAAAAATCCTATGAAACAAAAACTGGAAAAAAGGGCTCTATTTTATTGTATTATAATGTCTTCCAAAGTTATATACTAAATTTCAATGCCATATTTTGAAAACTACGGGAGAAGATAGAATTTGAAGGTCAATAACTACAGTTTTGAGATACAGGCATTCAAAGTTTTTCTTTGTATTTTTACAAAGACTATTAGTAAATCATGATTATTATGAATTTAATGTTCCTCTTTGGATATTAATAAACCAAAACAATGTTATTTATCATAATTTAATCATAAATTAAGATCCCTTTGCTCAATATCTTGCTTCTTTAGGCGAGACGGTCGCTTCTTCATTATATTCTTCTTTCACTAACTCCGCTCATATCGTCGATATTACTCACTTCTGAACTCTTATTAGAGCGAATTTTCTTCTTGTTTATGTTAGTGAGATGTTAAAATTGTCTTTTCCTCTTTGGCATATCTTTAAAACTAGGGGAGAAGATAGAATTTGAAGGTCAATAAGTATAGTTTTGAGATATGGGTGTTCAAAGGTTTTCTTTGTATTTTTACCAAGACAATACCGTATTAATAAATCAGGATCTTTATGAAGTTTATGTTCCTTTTTAGATATTAATAAACCAAAACAATGTTATTTATCATAAATGAAGATCCCTTTGCTCAATATCTTGCTTCTTTAGGCGAGACGGTCGCTCCTTCATCATCTCTTCTCTTCACTAACTCCGCTATTGTTGCTGATATTACCCACTTCTAAACTCTTATTAAAGTGAATTTTCTTCTTCCTTGTTAGGGAGATGTTGAAATTGTCTTTTTTCTTTTTGGCAGATGAAATTCTTGCCAAAACTGACGTAAAAACGAGGTAATGTCAGAGGTCAAACTCAAACATGTACCCCCTCTGAAGTTTGTGCTAGCATTGAAGGGTATAATCATAAAACTTCCTGTCTTGTGACTCATGGAATCCATTACTCACAATTTGTTTTATATTAAAATGTAATAGTTATCAAAATTTACAATAACAGAAGATATACTGCATTTTCTTCCAGGGATCAATGTTTTTGGTTAATTGAGTTACTTTTACTAATTACTCTTTAATTATGAAAGTAAGTGGAATTTTGACAAAATATTTTGTATATGCATTCTCTGAATTGTTTCAGGATTTTGTGTTTTTCTTCCTATACCCCTATATATTGGCATACCGGCCGGGCCCATTAACCAACAACTTGTTAACAGTTGAATGGCTGTTTCAGAGCTTCCAAATACATATTCTTATTTTTAAGGACTCGGGTTTGTATAGCTAGGAAAAATACAATTGTTTTGACATTCTGTAGAAACCCTCGTTATTTATAGGGATATTACTTTTGGCGAGGGATTGGCACCCCAACCACTAGTTACCGGGAGGGCGGGGGTTAGTCGGCTCTCTCACACCTGTGCTGAGCACCCACTTTGGTTTTGGTTCGGGGAGAGAGACATTGTCTCTCTTTCTCTGCGCTCCAACTTACCGGCCATTTGACTTTTTTTTTTTTCTTAAACTTATGTATTTCTTTATATATATATATATGAAAATAGTCTTTTAATGTTTTTATATATATTTAAGCTTTTCTTTACAGTGAATGTTGCTGTTTGTGTGACTGGGTAGCACATCAGATTCTCAAGGGTGGGGAACCTTCTCTTGCAATCTTTCCCCCTCTTGGATGCCGGACAACCCGAAGGCTGGTGGCCTTCTGAGTGACTCAGCCTTCGCCTCAGAGGAATCACCATTGTGTGGATACAACATTTTTGTTCGGATGTTGAAAGCTGCTCTCTTCCTGCAAGTTCTTTGAGGAAGACTGCTTACGGCCTACCCAGAACTTGACTTCACTTCAGTCTTGCTCTTCCTCGCTGACAATGCCGCTCTCCCTTGTGTAACCTGATACTGTGTACAGTCATACCTCTCTTCACGAAAGACTCTGCTAACGAAATTTTCAAGCTACGAAATGAGATGCGATTATTTATATGACTCACTTTACGAAAAAATTTTCACTTTAAGAAAAGAGATTTGCCAGCCAGGCCGATAATAAAATAGTCACCCATCACACAGTTGAAGAAAATGGGTTCATACAGAAAATGTAGCTGTAGTCTATAATAGTGGTAACTATAATAGTATAGTATTGTACTGTATGTATTGTATTATTTTCTATTTATTATTACATTATGTTGTAATAACTACTTAATTTACAGGTATTAACATTTAGTTTAGGTAAATTGAATGGTTCAAATGTATTTGGATGTACAGTATTTCATTGTTATACTGTAGCTTTATAATGAGACTTAATGTGGTGTTTTGTAGGGTTTGGAACAAATTTGGCAATTTGCATGTGAAATGTGACTCACAACATGAAAAAATCACTTTATGAAAGCCACTCCAGAACGAATTAATTGTGTTGTGAGGCATTACTGTATATGTTTATATATTTCTTGCTTCCCCATTCCCCTAGTGAGGTGGGAATTGGGGAATTTCTAATGGTTAGGTTGATGGAATCGTACAACTCAAAGAATTCTTAGGTGGACGAGTCTTATTGTTTAGTTATCACACAATCACATGGATTGCCCAGGCCACTATCTAATGCATATGCATGAGAATTTAGTGAGGTGTCAGGGTGTTCCTCTAGAAAGATTGTGTGAAACACAGGAACACCTGGGTCAAAAGCCAACCAATAGGTTAGGATTTCCACCCACCTAAGAATGAGTCTTTCCCTATAAATAGCAAAATAGTTTGTGTAGAGTGTCGTAACAAATGACAAATTTGGAGGTAATTTCTATGCCACGGGGGCATAAAAACAATTAGAATAGCGCCAACGTATCCCTGCATGTCGTAAGAGGCGACTAAAAGGGACGGGACGAGGGGGCTGGGAACCCCCTCTCCTGTATTTACAATCCTGTGAGACATCATCAAACAGATGGAGCTGGGGGAAGAGTGACTGCTCCCCACACTCTAGTTTTAGGGTGTTTGAATGTGCGTGGAAGTAGTATGATAGAGAGTAAAAGATGTGAGATTGGAAGTAGACGGATGGATGTGTTGGCCTTGTGTGAGACAAAGATAAAAGGGAAGGGTGAAATGATGTTTGGTGAAATGTCTGGTAGAGTGTCTGGGATTGAAAGGGGAAGAACAAGAGAGGGTGTGGCTTTACTGCTGAGTGAATGGATGACAGGTAAAGTAGTGGAATGGAAGGAGATATCATCTAGGTTAATGTGGGTAAGGGTTAGGTTGGGTAGGGAATGTTGGGCTTTTGTCAGTGCGTATGGGCCAGGTTGTGAGAAAAGTGAAGGAGAGCGGAATGAGTTCTGGAATGAATTAACTAGGTGTGTAGAAGGACTGGGTAGAAGGAATTGTGTAGTTGTCGTGGGTGACTTAATTGCTAGAGTGGGCGCTGGAGAGGTAGGTGTCATTGGGAAGTATGGGTTACCAGGGGGAAATGAGAGTAGTGAGAGACTGGTAGATATGGGTTGAACAAGAGGTGGTGGTAAGTTCTAGCTTTTTCAAAAAAAAAAGATAAAAACAAGTATACATGAGTAAGAGTGGCAAATGGAAGAGTGGTAGAAAGGGCAATAATGGATTATGTGTTGATAACTAAAAGAATGTTTGGAAGATTGAAAGACGTGCACATGTTTAGGGGTATGGCTAACGGTATGTCTGATCATTTTTTGGTGGAAGGAAAATTAGTTGTAGCAAAAGAGTGGGGGAATAGAGTAGGTGGATGTAAAAGGGAGCTAGTGAGGGTTGAAGAGCTAATAAAACCGGGGGTAAAAAGTAAATATCATGAAAGGTTGAAAATGGCATATGACGAAGTGAAAGTAAGAGAAACTGGTAATTTAGAGGAGGAGTGGAAGTTAGTAAAAGAAAATTTTGTTGGGATTGCAAGTGATGTGTGTGACAAGAAGTTTGTTGGAGGCAGCATGAGGAAGGGCAGTGAATGGTTGAATGAAGGATTGAAGGTAAAAGTTGAAGAGAAAAAGAGGGCTTTTGAAGAATTGCTGCAGAGTAATAGTGTAGAGAAGTATGAAAAATATAGAGAGAAAAATGTGGAAGTAAAGCCCAAGGTAAGTGAGGCAAAGAGGGCAGCTGACCTGAGGTGGGGTCAGGGATTGGGTCATTCATATGAAGAGAATAAGAAGAAGTTTTGGAAAGAAGTGAAGACAGTAAGGAAGGCTGGCTCAAGAATTGAAGAGACAGTGAAAGATGGAAATGGAAGGTTGTTAAAAGGAGAGGAGGCAAGGAAAAGGTGGGTGGAATATTTTGAAAGTTTACTGAATGTTGAGGATAATAGGGAGGCAGATGTAATTGCTGTTGCAGGTGTTGAGGTGCCGGTGATGGGAGATGAGAATGAGAGAGAGATTACAAGAGAGCAAGTGAGGAGAGCACTAGATGAAACGAGAGTAGGAAAAGCATCTGGTATGGATGGTGTGAGAGCTGAGATGTTGAAGGAAGGGGGTGTGACTGTACTTGAATGGTTGGTGAGATTGTTTAATATGTGTTTTGTGTTGCCGATGATACAAGTAGATTGGGTTTGTGCATGTATTGTACCACTATATAAGGGTAAGGGAGATGTGCATGAGTGATGTAATTCAAGGGGTATTAGTTTGTTGAGTGTAGTTGGAAAAGTGTATGGTTGAGTACTGATTAATAGGATTAAGGATAAAACAGAGAATGCAATCTTAGAAGTACAGGGTGGTTTTAGAAGAGGTAACAGTTGTATGAATCAGATTTTTTACAGTTAGGTAGATATGCGAGAAATATTTAGCAAAAGGTAAGGAGGTGTATGTTGCGTTTATGGATCTGGAGAAAGCGTATGACAGAGTTGATAGGGAAGCAATGTGGAATGTGATGAGGTTATATTTAGTTGGTGGAAGGTTGTTGCAAGCAGTGAAAAGTTTCTACAAAGGTAGTAAAGCATGTGTTAGGTTAGGAAATGAAGTGAGTGATTGGTTTCCGGTGAGAGTGGGGCTGAGACTGGGATGTGTGATGTCGCCGTGGTTGGTTAACTTGTATGTTGATGGAGTGGTGAGGGAGGTGAATGCTCGAGTGCTTGGACGAGGATTAAAACTGGTAGACGAGAATGACCATGAATGGGAGGTAAATCAGTTTTTGTTTGCGGATGATACTGTACTGGTTGCAGACGCGGAAGAGAAGCTTGACCGATTAGTGACAGAATTTGGAAGGGTGTGTGAGAGAAGGAAGTTGAGAGTTAATGTGGGTAAGAGTAAGGTTATGAGATGTACGAGAAGGGAAGGTGGTGCAAGGTTGAATGTCATGTTGAATGTAGAGTTACTTGAGGAGGTGGATCAGTTTAAGTACTTAGGGTCTGTTGTTGCAGCAAACGGTGGAGTGGAAGCAGATGTACACCAGAGAGTGAATGAAGGATGCAAAGTGTTGGGGCCAGTTAAGGGAGTAGTGAAAAATAGAGGGTTGGGCATGAATGTAAAGAGAATTCTGTATGAGAAAGTGATTGTACCAACTGTGATTTATGGATTAGAGTTTTGGGGAGTGAAAGTGACGGGGAGACAGAAATTGAATGTGTTTTAGATGAAGTGTGTAAGGAGTATGGCTGGTGTATATCGAGTAGATAGGGTTAGGAACGAAGTGGTGAGGGTGAGAACGGGTGTAGGAAATGAGTTAGCAGCCAGAGTGGATTTGAATGTGTTGAGGTGGTTTGGCCATGTTGAGAGAATGGAAAATGGGTGTCTGCTAAAGAAGGTGATGAATGCAAGAGTTGATGGAAGAAGTACAAGAGGAAGCCCAAGGTTTGGGTGGATGGATGGAGTGAAGACAGCTCTTGGTGATAGGAGGATAGATGTTAGAGAGGCAAGAGAGCGTGCTAGAAATAGGAATGAATGGCGAGCGATTGTGACGCAGTTCCGGTAGGCCCGACTGCTTCCTCCGGTGCCTTAGATGACTGCGGAGGTAGCAGCAGTAGGGGATTCAGCGTTATGAAGCTTCATCTGTGGTGGATAACGGGGTAGGGTGGGCTGTGGCACCCTAGCAGTACCAGCCGAACTCGGTTGAGTCCCTTATCAAGCTGGGAGGAATGTAGATAGGAGAGGTCCCCTTTTTTTTGTTTCTTTTGTTTGATGTCGGCTACCATCCAAAACTAGGGGAAGTGCCTTGGTATATGTATGTATGTACAAAACTTGAACTCTTTATACAGATTTTTCCGGCCATCGCCTATCCCCCTGCAAGTCTTGCCTGTCATCAAAAGTGGTGGTATAACATAGGTGTGTGTGTGAGCGGGGTAGCTGGTACTACCCTCTACCCCTACTAACTAATGGTGGGTAGTTATACCTTGCTAAAAGTCTAAGGGCTAGTTTTCAGCTTCGCCAATAGTGTATTCCCAATAAAGACCTCAAGGTTTGTATAGTTAGGAAAAATAAAAATGGCTTCCAAATTTGTCATATTTCTTAGGACCATGGATTTGGATGTTTTTCTTAATCCTAGGAATTTTCAAGTGGATTTTATCTCCAACTCACAACCAGCCAATTTTATTCTAGCGGTGACCAGATTGTGTAATGATCTTCATAATCTGGCAGTAGAATTGATGGAACTCCAAAAGTTCAAACTTGCAGTGAATGTTTTCATGTTGAACAGGTTGACATTAATTTCTCTTTGTAGTTTATCTATGAAAGTTTTATTTTAAGATTATTACTTATCCTAAAATGTTTTAATTTTTTTATTTACTTCTCAGTTATAGTTTGTTTATTTCTTATTTTTTTCCTCGCTGGGCTATTTTTTCCTGTTGGACCCACTGGTATTGTAGCATCCTCCTTTTTCAACTAGAGTTGTAACTTAGCTAGTAATGATATTAATGATAACAATAGCAATCTGAGATTTCAGGCCTCTGCCAATGAATATTTCCAACATTTAACTAAAGTCTTTTGACATTGCCTCCCACTTTTCATATGCTGACTGTACAGTAGATTGTGAAAAGTGCAATGTTTATCCAGAATCGTGATCTTGATCCATATCACTGCCAAAATATCATGGTTTCTTCCGCTATATAATATCTATACATTGTTAAAATTTGGTGAAAATCCAATGTGTCAATTTGTTTTGACGTAATCTTTAAAACTGGGAAAAATGCAAATCCAGATCTAGAATCTGGATTCAGTACCAGACCGTCTCCACAAGTTAATGGAGTCTCCCATGGCCTAGGATCTATCTGTGGTGGAAATTTCGTCAAAATCCATCTATTTGTTTTGACGTAATTTTCAGAATTGTGAAAAATGCAAATCCGGATCTAGAATCCAGATCCGGATCATCTCCAAAATTTATTGGGGTAGTCCATGACCTAAGATCTATCTGTGGTGAAAATTTCCCTCGAGTGGTTTAGACGTAATCCTGTCCACAGACACGGACAAATAAATGAATAGATAAATAAGTAAACAAACAAACTAAAAAACATAACCTCCTTGGTAGAAGTAATAATGCTTGGATACAGTATTTTGTACCCTAGTCATTCTCACATAATATTAATTTCAGACTAATTTCAAGTAGAGTTAATATTGTACAAAGTTCTTCCCCCTAAGCCATTTAGATTTCTGTCCCCTAATCAGTCAGCCTACACTGAAATGTGGTACTTGTATTTTTAGGTACTCAGGGTTTGTTATAACTGATTGGTTTGTAAAAATATATCTTCAATAACCATTTTCCTCTTTTGTCTTTTTGGCTCAAGCTAAAGAAGAATTTGTTTACAATCTTCATAATGATTTTAGAATGCTGTACTGTATATATTTCAATATGTGTATTCTCTTATTATTTTTTCTACAATGTAGAATAATGTACAGTTGCTAGTACTGTATTCTCTGATCAAGCAAAATACTATAAAAGTGATTATTCTTCCAGGCAACTTATGTAAAAGTCCTTCAGAAACAGATTCAGGGGCGCCCAGGTTACAGATTTGAATATTTTGATGTTTTGCACCCCATACTAGGCAAGGAAATTAATCCTCTTGGAATGGGAATGAAAACTTCTGTTAGAACAAAGGGTCAAATGTAAGTGCAATTACTGTGTATACAGTACTATTTTTGTATTTCATAAGCTATAAATTTCAAATGGTGATTAATTTTTTGGCATGTGTTCCTTTGATTGAATGTATGTGTATATCTTAACATACCAGAGGTTTTTTAAATAACATATGCAGTGTATGTATCTAGTTGGGGATGAAAGACAGAATAGATTAGCAGGTTGGATATTGATAAGCATTGTAGACAAGTTAATTGCAGACTAGAACTTAATCAAAATTACATAACATTATAATTTTATCTGTCCTTTCATTCACTTGAGATTCTGTACACTTGTAAATGTAGCATTCATTAACATTTATACAGAGTCATTGTTTTGTAATTTCTCTAGGGAATGCTATTACTCATTGTGTTCATGGACAATCAGTCTTCACAAACCTGTCTCCTAAACAGTGATCATCATACTGAGGTCAGTATCTTAAGTAATACTCATGGAGGCTATTTGTTGATATCCTTTTACCTTATTGTGGAGCCATTTTCAACAACATAACGAACCATGACAGCTAAAGACCAGAAATACTGTAGTATGTGCTGGTCCAGAATATGAGTCCTCATTTACTTGCCGAAGAGGTCCACAATTGGTCCTCTTCTTTCAGGAGAGGTATCATAACTTTAGACTAACCAATCTTCCACAAGGCATAGGAGCACCATCTAAACAAGGAATGGTACTTGTTGCACACTTTTCTTGTGAATGATCTGAAAGTAATTGTAACACAATAAAACCTTATCCTCTGATTCAACAACTGAATATTTAACTTCTGTATATGCTATTGAACCATTGATGCTGTACCAGTATCAGAAAGTATACTGTATGCTTAAAATAACTTAAACATGGACATTAAACTAAAACCACCAGGCAAAATTTTGAAACTCCTGGCCATTACATCACCACTCAGTAGAGTAGGCTGCTATAAAGTTGTTTCAAGTAAGGGTATGTTAGCCCAAAGGGTAATAGGTTTCTCAAATTCTTCTTTCTTTTCTATTTCCTTTTCATTCGTCTTTTCAGTTCTATCATTCACTCATTTTTGCTGTTCATATCAGTCTGTATTTATTCTTTATACAAACTCTTATATTCTTTCTTATTCCTTATTATCCATATTCTTCATTCCTATTCCTTATCCCATTATTCAGTATTTCCCGCTATGTATGTTCCATCCGTATTAAACTTACTTGATGTAGATTTGTTCCCACATGAATGCAAACTACCATCATTCAATAAGAGTATGACTTTGGCAAATGAGTAATGACTGTTAAAAATTTAATGAGGTAGTTATAGTTACCTGGAGGTGGTGAGAAATCCCCCTGCCAGCTGTCAGTCATGTAGACACTCATTTTTTTACTTCAGTCGCAAGCAGTACACATACTCTTACTGTCCATCAAATTTTGGCTGTTTTAATCTCCTTGCTATCTCTTTCCAAATGAATGGATAAGTATGCAGACAAGTTGTCATGTTTGGGCAAACATGAATCAATCAGATGGGAAGTACAAGTTTATACAGTTGTTTGCCAGTTAGGCTAAATATGTGTGACAAGTTTATGTGAAAATCAGCCATTAATTTCACCATTGTTGTGCGTTTTGGAGGGCAATGACTGTTCACAGTCATCCCTTTGCTGTGTGTGGCTGTACAGCAATGATGGAAACCTGAACCTAAAGTTTCTCTTCCTTTGAAATCTCTGGTGCTCTATTGACAGAAAAAAGTTTTATGCTGCTGTTAGTACTTCTAAAGCTTCCCCTGTTAGTGGCTTCTCGACTCTTGCATCTTTCTTGGAGGTGCTGAAGGGTGTGATACCTGCTGGTGTAGTTATGGATACATTTGTAAAATCCCTTGCTTTCTCATCCTCTGTGAGACGATCGTCATTGGTTTCCAAGACCTCAAATCCCAAGAAGGCTGAATAAAAAGTGTGTACAGTACACTCCTCCTCCTACACTGCCTTGTTTTTGTTAGAATCATTAGATGCTGGTACTTCTAAGAAGATAATGATTTCTTCGTAGAATTCCAGGAAGATTAATTGACAGGAGTCACGTAAGACTCTAACCGATCTCTCCCAGCTTACATAAAGAGAGACGGTGTGTTACAGAGAACCAACCCAGACTGCGAATGCATCTTGGTCCGTTGTACAGGGGCTTACACTCCTGATATTGGTACAGTGTTTGGTTTAAAGGTCTAAAGGCTACTCATGAATGGCAGAGGCAAGGGACAGTGACATTGCCCTATCAAACAAGACAATGCCCTAGAGACACCATATACAGTATACATATGATCAGCACCCAAGCCCCCTCTCCATCCAAGTTAGGACCAAGGGGGGCTAGGTGATGGCAGCTGATGACTCAGCAGATAGACCTATATGCTTCCCCAAACTCCCCATCCTTAGCTTACAAGGATGATGAGGTTCCAGCAACCAAAGAAGCTATCAGGTTTGAGCGGGACTCAAACCCCAGTCTGGTGTTCGCCAGTCAGAGACGTTACCACATCGGCCACCACAACTTGAGCTTACATACTTTCAGTCAGGATGAAGGGTTCAGCCCTTCTTTCCCCATTTTCCTCAACTCTTGACTGATCTCTCTTCTCTTACGAGAGAGGGAGAAGTCGTTAAGTGATGAAAACCAATCCAAACTGGGAAGGTGCCTTGGTACACAATATGAGGCCAATACTCCCACTACAGGTGTTCCACAAATTTTCTGGTAACTGTTGGTCCACCACCTCTTTTAATATAAACAAAATCATAAAATCATGAGGGAACTTGAAAATCCCATGGCCGCCTAACTAGTTTACTGGCCGCCCAACAGATGGCTCTGTGTGTAGCACACCATCCATTTTTTGGGCTCGAGCCATGTTGTCCTAATGGAAGTTCCTCGAGGCAACTTCTACTTGGGATATTTCCTGCAAGTGATATACCACAGAATTTTACCTGTAGAGGTATCACAGGCTTCTAACCCATGGAGTGAATATCCCGAGAGATATCGTGTATGTAACAGGGACGTGTTTAAAACAACCACGGCTATCCTTCTATGAATACAGTTAACCATGTTTCGAAGGATATCGGATAGGATTGGATACTTGAGAGAGCCGTTACAACTCCGATCCCAGTGTGTTACTGTAAACATGTTCGCTGGTTCTCCATTCCTTCTTGCAGCGCCCCCAGTGTGTTACTGTAAACATGTTCGCTGGTTCTCCATTCCTTCTTGCAGCGCCATCTTATTTGCCTTGCTTTTGGAGTTTTCTGCTTGTTTTGCAAGTTTTATTGGTTTTTCAGGATTATGGATGCTTTTGCTTCATCGGTTGAGTACCTTACTTTTTTTTGGTGGAGAATAACGCATCTCCCCCCACCTCGTTTTTTGCGCAATGCATCCGTTTTTATCTCACAGCCACTGAATGGCCGAAGCCAGAAGCTCATGTTTTCAAACTATCAGTGTTTTATATGAATTGCTTAACTAGCCTTGTTGAAGTGTGTTGAATATATATTTTTACAATTGGTATAATTCTAGGTTAGACATTTGCTTTATTGCATGCTTGTCTTACCTGGTCTAGGCTTAGGCTTACTATTTTCCCATAGTCTTTGGCCTAGGCTAGCTAATATTTACAAACCCACCTTCCCCTTCTTGCCACGTAACCATACGGTTCTCGTGAAGGCTGGCACACCTCCTTGTCTACTGATACGTCATAGCGGGGAACTGCCACCTTGAAGGGATTCCCTGAGAGCTGTAGATAGATGGACACAGCCGCCCTAGATCAACAGTATCCCATCTTTTTGGGCTCAAGCATGTCGTCCTGATGGAAGTTCCTATAGGGTAGCTTCCTAGGGTATATTACAACTACGGCGATATTCCCAGAGAATTTACCTTAAGGTACCCAGAATTCTAACTCCTGGAGCGAATATCCCTAATGAAAGTACCAGGGATATCGCGAAATATCAGAGGACGTATTCTTGACACGCCACATGGCAATCTGCACCCCGAACAGAGATAACACTTCGAAGGGGTCAATTGGCAAGAAAACGAAAACGAGAAAGAAAGGCTCTCTCTTCTCCCGTTTCGTAAGCGTGCATTGCGTCGATTCTGGCGCCATCTGTATTCCTTTTTGCGTAGCTTAACAACTCGGTGTTTTTTCCTGTGTTTCTCGCAAAATCTTGGATTTAATCGCTTTATTATGCTTTCTCCAACTTCGTCTGCCTCTGATAAGTTGAGTATTATTTCTTTTATGTATAAATGTAGGCTCTTGGTAATTTTTAAAGTGATCAATAGTAATAATCTTTGTTACAAGAGCCGTTGCCTACCGGAGGCGTCCTGGACGCTGTCGCTCGCTAGGTATAAGTTTAGTTAGCCAGAGCGACGTTCCCGGCTGTTTTGCTTTAATAATTTTAGCTATTTAGCGTTACATAGGATTTCCTTATTCGTGCTTTTAGTATTGTTTGTTTTGGCGAAGTATTCGCCAATTCTGGCCTACGCTAGACCATGTAGCCTAGTCGTTTGGCCCTAGTACTTTCCTGCATGATTTTTGGATTTCCGAGTGTTTTAAAATTTTATTGAAGCTTTAGGCAGTTTTATACATTTAAGATTATATTGATTATTTCCAAGATAGTATACGAGTGAGTTTCGGTGATTTAGGTAATCGATTCTCTTGGTGCCTAGGCTAAGTTGCCTATGGAGCCTTAGTATACTTTCTCATACTCCCCGGTTGCTTTCTTTTCTTCGGAGAAGGTATGCAATCCCTTTCCCTCTGTTTAAGCCTTGGGCTTAACCCTAGTGGTTTATCTGAATTAACTTTCGATACAACTATATTGGGGTGTTACTGTACCTTCCTGTTCCAGTAAGTCTGGCTTCAGAGAGGGGCAGAACATCAGAGTTTTTAGTCTGAGTCTGTGTTTGTCTGGCTTGGGGTTGAGCTCCCTCGCTAGTCTGACGCAGACATAGGAGGCTTAACCTCCTTAGGTCACTCCCGAAGGTTTCTGTACGAGATGATTCCTTCTTTTGTGATCTAGCAGACTAGTGCTTGTTGATGTTCTCGGTGGGAGGATAAGATCCTTTCCCCGGGAGTAGCAACACCTTCCTTGCTTTGGTTCAGTGGGGGTTGGCAAGTATTGCTGACCTCCCTCCTTGGATCTCCCTTAGGCTAAGATGAGTTTTCTTGGCTGCGGGTGATTCTTTACTAAAGCAAGGTTGGTAGGACCCTCTTTGTCCCTTCCCCCTCTATCTCTGTAATGGCCTAGCCGTTACAGTACTGTATGTCATTCTACATCTGGACCTAGTATAGGTTAGGATGTGGAATTGACTCGGTCCCTTGCCGGCTGGCAAAGGTCTTCTGCTTTGAATGCTGCCCGGACCTCCCTTGGTCCCTCATCCATGTCTGTCTGTAGAGCAGACGGCATTGGTCAGGAAGCCTGAATTAGATTCTCCCCTTCCTTATTTGCACTCTTTCGGATTGCCAGGCTTTGAGGTAGTACACTCTCTTATCCTGGCATCCATTCTGTTTTCTTCTAGTGCTGCACCCGACCCGGCTGCCGGCCTATGTGGCTGGCAGCCGGGCAGTCGGAGTTCTCTGGTTCTTTTGCTGCTGGCCGGCATCGGTTGTTTACCTTTGCCGGCTGGCTATTGTCACGCCCTTGTCTGCCGGTCACTACGAGCGGTGGCCGGCAGCCGGGTACTACCTTGTGTAGTTGCCGGCCGACATTGGCTGTGGCACATGCATTTGAACCAGCGTTCTGCCGCCTTATAGCTGTTAAGTAGTATACTTTAAAGCTAGTTGTGGTGTGTGCCGGCCGGCGCATTACCTTCTATACTGTACCAGTATTCTTCAGTATAGCATATACTGTAGGGAGAAAACTATAGTATAGTATTGGTACAACACTGTGTTTTCTAACACTTTTGTGTTGTCTTGCACAGCCCTTTGGTGTTGCCTTACAGATAAGAAAGTGAGTTCTTTCTTGTCTATTATCCGGTATTTTAAAATCATATCTTAGGTGTGAGCTCCACCTGTTTCCTCTGGAAATTTTTCATTGGTTACTCTAGGACAGATTAACCATATGATTTTATTATCTGGAAGGCTGCAACATTGGTTGTGCGGGAAACACAAGTGTGTGTCTTTCCTTTCTGATTTGTTATGCTAAACTGTGCATATCCAGTGATACGTAGTTCACTTGATACTCATGGAAATTTCTTCTCTTTACAGGAGGACCATCCGAGTGCGGAAGTGCTTTCTGCAACGTCCGCAGTAAGAACTTCTGCGGACATGAGTTATGTAGGGGGCACGCAGCATGCGCTGTCTCCAAGGGTGATCTCCGGTATTGGGACCCTCAGGTATGTACCGTGTGCTCTAACCTGATTACTGAGGCTTTTGATTCCCCTAGGACGGCGGAATCAAGGGATATAGCAAGGGAGAAGCTTCGTACCTGGGTAAGGGGCTTCCAGAAGAACACCTCTGGACCTTATCTTCCAAGTGAGAAGATGAGGGCTTACCTTTTCCCTAGGGCATCAGCTGATGCAGTGATTCCCCAGCCTCAAGAGGAGATCCCCCTAGTTCAGATCCCGGTGGATGCTGAAGTCGCGGTCGCCTTGCAAGACATCCAGTTGGACGACAGGATGTCAGACGTGTCCGAGCGTCTGGAGGAAGACCTCCTGGCAGAAGGCCAGGATGAAGATCAAGCCCCAGACATTGTAGAGGAAGAGGCCGACGAGGTGTCGGCTGCTCCGGTTCAGATCCCTGAACCTATTCCCTCAACATCGTCCGCTCTCCCAGTAGAGCTGGGACAGGCCCTCTCCTCCATTGTTGGAATGATCCAACAAATGCAGAAGGAGAATAATGAGAAGGCGGCTGCAATGGAACTGCAGATGCAGAAACTTGCAGCATCACGTGGGCCCCAGAAAAGGCTCAGTGTGAAAGACCTTCCCTTGTGCTCAGATGCTAACCCGTGGAGATATGCTGAGCACATGCCGATGACGATTGGGAAGATCGTCTTGTCGGATAAGTTGGGTTCAGTTCCCCTAGAGGAGGTGGAATTCTGGCCCAGCAAAGGGTCATATCCGGACTGTTATGTCCGGTTGAGGAAGGAACCAGCATCAAAGGAGGAGACAGAGCCGAAGGAGGTCATAGTGATGGACCATGCTAAGGCTCAAGCTTTGCTTTCATCTTCGATGAAAGAGAGGGGCTTCACGAACTCAAAGGTGGCTGCATTGAGTAAGAAGCTCCCTTCCTTTGTGTCCTCTCCTGCTAGAGCCTTCCCCTTTTTGCAGAAAGGGTTTGCGGCTGTGTTAAAAGCAGTCGAGGCTGGCAAGCCTTGCCCCTCCTTGGAGGAGTGTAAACCACAAGGACTGGAAGGACGTCCATCTTACCTTCTCAGTCGGGAAGTTGGAGGCTGATATTGCCGGACGTCAGTTCGGTGAGAACCTCCCTAAGCTGTCTGACTCTTTTGCGGAGAGAGCTCGATACAAAAGAAAGACTGGCTGCCTCAATGTCTTTTCAGACCACTCTTGAGACGATGGCAAGTGACCCTAAGATCCATGAAATGTTCATGGTAGTGGCCAAGACTCATCTGGCCACAGTGACGAAGGATCTTTACAGCTTTGTCATGGTGAGGAGAGCTTGTAGGGAGTTCGTGTTCACCTCGGCTACGGTGATGCACGAGCCAAGGAAACTAATCTCCTCCAACATTTGGGGTAAAGACCTTTTCCCTAGCGAATCGGTCAAAGAAGTTGTTGATAAGGCCGCCACGGAGAATAGAAACCTTCTCCAGAAGTGGGGCCTGTCTATCAAGAGAAAGTCTTCCCCGGATGAGGGTCCCCAACCAAAGAGGAAGACTAATAGGACTAGGCTACCGTCTCGGCCAGCCAAGCCATTTAGACAGCAACAGCAACAGCAATTGCCGATGCCTTCAGTGCTCCGACCACATTCCAGTGGGTACCCCAGGCCGTGTCGACACAGTCCCAGGCATTCAACCCAACGTTCGAAGGGCAGTCAACTTCCTTTCGAGCAAAGCCTAGAGGAGCAGCCAGAGGCTCGTCTAGGCGCCCCTCAAGGGGAAGGGGATTCAGGGGTGGTCGCGGTCAAGGTGGCAAGACCTCAGGACAACAGTCCAAGTGAGATGATACCGGTAGGAGGGAGACTTCGGAATTTTCGGGATCGGTGGACCTTCGATCCCTGGGCCCACAGCCTACTCAAGAATGGACTGGGCTGGAGCTGGTACAGCACTCCACCCCTGTGCCCTCGGTTTTTCCAACACTCCACCCCCGTTCTGGAGGAGTACATCCAAGATCTGTTGGAGAAAAAAGTGATCCGAAGGGTAAAGTCCATCAAATTCCAAGGGAGGCTGTTTTGTGTTCCCAAGAAGGACTCAGAAAAACTCAGTCATTCTGGACTTGTCGCCACTCAACAAGTTCATAGTGAACTGCAAGTTCAAGATGCTAACACTGCAACACATAAGACCTTACTGCCCAAGAGGGCATTTACCGTCTCCATAGATTTGTCAGACGCCTATTGGCACGTTCCAATCAATCGTCGACTCTCCCCCTACCTAGGGTTCAAGCTACAACGAAGACTATAAGCCTTCAGAGCCATGCCATTTGGGCTAAATATAGCCCCAAGGATCTTCATGAAGCTTGCGAGCGTAGCTCTCAAACAATTACGCCTAAAGGGAATTCAGGTAGTAGCTTACCTGGACGACTGGCTGGTGTGGGCAGCATCCAAGACAGAATGCTTGCAAGCTTCCCTGCAAGTGATCCAGTTCCTAGAGTATCTAGGCTTCAAGATCAACAGAAAAAAGTCTCGACTTTCTCCATCTCAAAAGTTCCAGTGGTTGGGAATCCACTGGGACCTAATGTCACACCAATTCTCCATCCCGGCGAAGAAAAGGAAGGAGATAGCTGGTTCTGTCAAGAGACTTCTAGATTCCGAAAGGATATCAAGACGCGAACAGGAGAGAGTACTGGGTTCTCTCCAGTTGGCTTCGGTAACAGACCCGGTGCTAAGAGCACAGCTAAAGGATGCAACCGGAGTTTGGAGAAGTTATGCATCAAACGTGCGAAGAGATCTGAGAAGACCAGTTCCGCTTCGTCTACGTACTCTTCTCAGGCCTTGGTCCCAAGCCAGGCATCTAAAGAAGTCGGTATTTCTTCAGCCACCTCCCCCGTTGGTGTCGATTCACACAGACGCCTCGAAGGAGGGGTGGGGAGGTCACTCTCATCGGAAAAAGGCCCAAGGGATTTGGTCCAATCTATTCAAGACCTTTAACATAAACTTTCTAGAAGCTATGGCAGTGCTCCTTACCTTAAAGAAAGTCTCCCCGCGTCACTCGATCCACATAAGGTTGGTGCTGGACAGCGAGGTAGTTGTGAGATGCTTGAATCGACAAGGATCAAGGTCGCCACCTCTCAACCAGGTGATGTTGGCCATCTTCCGATTGGCGGAAAAGAAGAAGTGGTACCTGTCGGCAGTTCACCTTCAAGGAGTCCGCAATGTGACAGCGGACGCTCTATCCAGGTTCACACCGATAGAGTCGGAATGGTCCCTAGACGCAGGATCATTCTCCTTCATCTTGAGTCAAGTCCCAGAACTGCAGATAGACCTCTTTGCGACGAAAGACAACAAGAAGTTGCCCCTGTACGTGTCCCCGTACGAGGACCCCTTGGCGGAAGCAGTGGACGCGATGTCCCTCGACTGGAGCAGATGGTCCAGGATTTATCTGTTCCCTCCTCACAACCTTCTGTTGAGGGTCCTCAACAAACTGAGATCCTTCAAGGGAGTAGCGGCAATAGTGGCCCATAAGTGGCCGAACAGCGTGTGGTTCCCCCTGGCATTGGAACTACGGTTGAAGTTTCTACCGCTACCAGATCCACTTATGACCCAGCGAGTCCAGAAGTCGACTGTCTGCGCTTCATTACAGAAAACCCGTACCCTGCAGCTCATGATTTTCCCTCCCTAGCGGTGAGAAAGCGTTTCGGGATTTCGAAAGCCAACATAGACTTCCTAGAGGAATATAAGTGCAAATCTACTAGAAGGCAATATGAGTCATCTTGGAGAATATGGGTGGCCTTTGTCAAGGCGAAGAATCCGCAGGAGATCTCGACGGACTTCTGCTTATCTTTCTTCATCCACCTCCATGGTCAAGGGTTGGCCGCTAACACGATTTCAACGTGTAAGTCTGCTTTGACAAGACCCATTCTATATGCCTTCCAGGTCGACCTCGCTAACGAGATCTTTAACGAAGTTCCGAAAGCCTGCGCTAGGCTCAGACCTTCAGCACCTCCAAAGCCCATTTCATGGTCTTTAGATAAAGTTCTTCATTTTGCTTCACTGTTGAATAATGAGGAGTGTGCGTTAAAGGATTTGACCCAAAAAGTTATTTTCCTATTTGCACTCTCGTCCGGGGCCAGGGTTAGTGAGATTGTAGCCCTCTCGAGAGAGGAAGGTCGTGTTCAGTTCCTGGATGGGGGAGAACTGAACCTGTTTCCGGATCCTACGTTTCTCGCCAAGAATGAGTTACCCACCAACAGGTGGGGTTCCTGGAGAATCTGCCCTCTGAAAGAAGATGCATCTCTATGTCCAGTAGAATGCCTAAAGGTCTATCTTCGTAGAACTTCAGACTTCAAGGGTGGTCAACTATTCAGGGGAGAAACGTCAGGCTCAAATTTATCACTGAAACAACTCAGGGCGAAAATCACATAATTTATTCGCAGAGCGGATCCTGACAGTACACCCGCAGGTCACGATCCGAGGAAAGTTGCCTCATCCTTAAATTTCTTTAATTGTATGGATTTTGAACATCTTCGTTCATACACTGGCTGGAAGTCTTCCAGAGTGTTCTTTCGTCACTATGCGAAACAAGTGGAGCAACTAAAGAGATCTGTGGTAGCAGTGGGTTGCGTCGTTAACCCTGCTGTTTGACTCTGCGAGGAACAGTGGTTTTAATTGGAACGATTAATTCCAGGGTGAGTGTGTAGTTACATACTGTGCTACAAACTAAGTGAGGGCACCGAGTTGCCCACGTTGACTGTTCCACTTCCAAAGGTGAACCTAGCATAAGTGCAGACATGTGTGCCGAGCGTTTCTAAGCTAATGTAAGGTATGTTAAAAGTGGCACTAATGTTTTTCTTTCAGATAAACAAGTTTCTGTTTACTATCATACTTATGCTTAAAGTTTGGTTATCATCCTCTTATATATATATATATATATATATATATATATATATATATATATATATATATATATATATATATATATATATATATATATATATATATATATATATATATATATATATATATATATATATATATATATATATATATATATATATATATATATATATATAATTGTTGTTAACCTGTCTATTTATTGTCTGTCAATAAACTTGTTCTTGAGAACCTTGCGTCTCCTTCACCTGTGTCAATTTATTGGTATAATTGAGCATTCATTCTATGTATATTTATCTGGTATAATTCTATTAGATTGTTCCTTTATGCAAGCTAACTCCTTCACCTGTGTCAATTTATTGGTATAATTGAGCATTCATTCTATGTATATTTATCTGGGATAATTCTATTAGACTGTTCCTTTATGCAAGCTAATGTTGCATTGGTTTATGCTTTCCCTTAGCGGGAGGACTCCATCCCATAAGGGGACGGTGGCGGATTTACAAGTTTCCTCCTATGCGGATATAAACCTTTGTCCAATACAAGTATTGAGCGGAGAACTGGTCGATATTTCATATTGACGCAGTGGTTCTTTACAAACTATGCTTTACTTAATATAGGGTGAGACCACTATATTGGCTTGTCTGGTATTCATACATAGGTATATGTACTCTTCGAGACTTTTCCAGAGTCTAGTAGGACTCTTCCCTGTAGGGGGCAGGAAGCTCTAACATGGTTTATGGTTAGTTGAAAAGATGTATAACGGTAACATCTTAGGTCTCTAGGTCTAGTCGACCGGGGAAATACCTCCGGGGAGTACGGCACGTTCTGAGAATCCACAGATAGTAATGCTCTGGTATACTTCCATCAGGACGACATGGCTTGAGCCCAAAAAATGGATTTTGAGCGAAGCAAAAAATCTATTTTTGGGTGAGATGGCCATGTCGTCCTGATGGACCCGCCCTTCCCTTTCTATGAAAGGGCTGTAGGACCCCTCCCTACATACAGTATCTGTAGCACCTCGTGTATCGCTACAAGGAATACAGATGGCGCCAGAATCGGCGCAATGCACGCTTACGAAACGGGAGAAGAGAGAGCCTTGCGAACGGCTCTCCTTTTTCTTTCTCGTTTTCGTTTTCTTGCCAATTGACCCCTTCGAAGTGTTATCTCTGTTCGGGGTGCAGATTGCCATGTGGCGTGTCAAGAATACGTCCTCTGATATTTCGCGATATCCCTGGTACTTTCATTAGGGATATTCGCTCCAGGAGTTAGAATTCTGGGTACCTTAAGGTAAATTCTCTGGGAATATCGCCGTAGTTGTAATATACCCTAGGAAGCTACCCTATAGGAACTTCCATCAGGACGACATGGCCATCTCACCCAAAAATAGATTTTTCGCTTCGCTCAAAATCCGTTTTTTTGGGCTCGGCCATGTCGTCCTGATGGAAGGTTCCTTTAGGTAGCTTTCTAAGGGATATTTGCTAAAGTGATACTCCCAGAGAATTAACCGAAGGTTTCCAGAATTCTAACTCCTGGCGCGATTTATCCATAATATAATTTTAAGGATATCGCATAATATCAGGGGACATATTTGTAGATGCGACATAGCAATCTTCACCGCGAATAGATTTAACTCTTTGAGGGGGAAGAGTGGTGAACGAAAGGGGAGCCGTTATCTAGGTACCCAGTGGACCTCCTATCCGCTTTACCACCGGCCGCCATTCCTTTCTCTGTAGCATTTAAGCTAAGTGCGCTCCTAACCTTTTCCCGGTGTTCGTTACGGATTACACTAATATTAATCATGCAATCTCCAGCATCTTCATCCTCTGGAAAGTTGAGTATTTATTCTTTCCTGTGTATAATTTTAGGCTCCCTTCTCACAGTTAGATTTGTATAATTTAAGTGTGTTTGGTTGAGCATAGCTATGAACCGGAGGCGGCCATTTTACGACCGCTGTCGCACATTATTATTGGATTTATTTAGTCAGTAGTGCGACATTCCCAGTATTTAGCTATAAATTTAGCTAGTTAGGCAAATTATATTAGTGAAGATTGTGCATACGACATTATTGTATTCCTCTTCCTAAATGTGACTTTATTTTTTGTATACGCAGGGGGCCTTGGCGGTACCAACCATGGCCGCGATCCCCACCAGAGTTAGGGTAGCCTAACTCGGATATGTATACGTTAGTAAAGTAATTCCCCATATATAACCTCGCCCTATCGTTCCTTATTAATTCGGATGGGGACATACATCCGCTAGAATTTATAGATAAAGTTCGATATATATTCTCTTAGAGAAAAGAGGCTAAACCCTTCCTCCCTCCCTGAGCCGCCGCCATTACAGGCGGCAACCTCTATCTTTTGTCATCGCCGTTGAGTAGAACTCCGGCTTGACCTAGATAGTAGTAACACCGTCTTTCTTCTTTGCCTCCGAGTACTCCGGCTTTGAGGTTAGATGGTAATTGAGGGTGCCCTGTCTTGCAGCCGACAATGTGGCCGACAGGGGAATCTTTGCTCCTCTGCTGCCCACGACGTCATCAGCACAGGAAGCCATGCTTCCTTAGTCCTCGATCGAAGGTAGGCGGTATACCTGCTGCCACCTCTCTTTCCTGTGAACTATAAGACCCTTCTCCCCCCTGTCCTTTACTGTTTGGCTAGTTATCATAACATGCTTTCATCGGTACTTAGACAGTCATCCCGGCTTGCCGGGTTGACTGCGTTGCCGACTGGAACCCTACCGGCGGCGGTTAGGTAGCCGCCTTCCTTCACTGGAAGTGAATGCCCAAGGGGGAAACATTGAGCCGGCCCTGACGGCTGCCGGTGGGAAACCCAACATACTGTGAGAATTCTTCAGTCCTCTCTTGGTCTGCCATCCACAAACCTGCAACAGGCAGTATAGCCGGCGGCAGACTTTTGTGGATGAATGGAAGCTAGAATCAGATGGATTCCTCCCCTTCCATTAGAACTCTCATTCTGGCAAGGAGACAGTAGGCAGCAGGATAGTCCTCCTACACTTCCAGTTATTGTGCTGTACCATAATAATAGGAAACCCTCCTTTCCCTTCTTTCTCTCTCTCTCTATCAGTTAGTGCTGCCAGGTACTAACCTAACCCGGTAGTGTACCGGTAAAACTACAGTATACAATAATACAGTAGTATAAGTAATTTCTAACGTACTCTGTGTATCCGATCACAGTCTACTGTTGGGACTGCATACCATGTTGAGGTTGAGTAATTCCTCAACACCCAGATGAATCCTTTGATCATCGGGACCCACATAAAACACCGTTCAGTATTAATATACAACTGGTGGAGAAGTTAGTGTAAATATTTACTAATCCCGTCTCTAAGTACCAGAGTCGTTCCACCCTGTATTATCCCTTATAGGGAATCTAAATATTACTATTGACGAAGGTCTCAGCGATTGCCTTGGAGAGGAAACACAGATATGTGTCTTTTCTATTTCCTTTCTAGCTTACTATCCTAAGCTATTAATTACAATAGTAAGTATTACTATTAAATGTATGCATTTATATCAATGATATAAACAACTGAATACTCATCAAATTCTTTTCCTTTACAGGAGGAGCCAATGGTGACGTGAGCAGTTATGTTCTACAACCACAAGAGTAAGGGCTTTCGTGGGCATACGGCGTGCAGGTCTCATGCCCCCTGCTGCATCGTATCTGGATCCCTGAGGTACTGGGACCGGAAGGGTTGCTCCAACTGCTCGACCTTGCTGACCAACAGCTTTGGAGAAACCATCCCTGTCTCCATAGAGGCTAGGGATACAGCAAGGGAAACCCTTCATAGGTGGGTAAGAGAGTTCCAAAAGAACTCTCCGGGACCTTACCTGCCCAACGAATCTCTCAGGTGCATTCTGTTCCCTAAGGCTCACCCTGGTGCGGTAGTGCCCCCGGAATAGGTCCAGCCTCCCTTCATCCAACTGAAGATCGATGCGGACATCCACAAGGCACTCGAAAGCATTGTCATCCACCAAGAACGGATCTCGGAAGTGTCTGCCGACACTGAACAGGACCTACTGCAAGAAGGCCCTGAAGAAAACGTGGTTCAACTACCAATGGAGGAAGGATCCGTTTCGACGGTGATTGAGGACCCCCAGTTCACCGTGACGCCATATCAACCTATGCCGTCGACATCTTCAGCCCCAACTCCTCAACCAACTACACAGGTTGACAAGAGCGAGGCGCTCCTATCATCGATTCAGCAGATGTTGGAAGTGTTCCGAAAGGAACAGGAGGAGATGAAACAGGCCATCCAACAAACGAAGAGAGAGGTACAAGAAAGGAACCACCCCGGAACTTCCAAGGGCTCTATTAAACCTCTTAAAGTATCAGACCACTGTCACTGCTCCGAAACCAACCCCTGGAGGTATATGGAGCACATGCCCATGATGAATGGGAAGCTATTCATCTCTGAGAAGTTGGGGTCCAAGCCACTTGAAGATCTTGAATTATGGCCCAGCTTTTCATCCTACCCAGATTGTTACATGAGACTGCAAGATGAACATGCATCCCGTAAGAAGACGGTACCAAAGAAAGTCATTATCTTCGAACATGGTAAGGCACAAGCCATCCTTACCAAGACCCTGAAAGGAGCCGGATACACCAACTCCAAAGTCTCAGCACTGAGCAAGAGGCATCCAACCTTTATTGCTCCTTCCTCCAGAGCTTTCCCCTTTTCTGAGAAAGCCCTCGACTGTGTCATTAAGGCAGTCGAAGAGGGCAAACCCTGCCCAATCCTACAGTAATGTAAGCCATTCTCTCTAGCTGTGCCTACCTGCGAGGAGAAGTGGAAAGATGTACATCTGACCTTCAGTTGTTTTAGGGATGAGTTTGATCCAGAGGTTCCTCCTTTAAAGAGCTGTCCTCCCCTGAAGTCTGAAGTTCTACAAAGATAGACCTTTAGACACTCTACCGGACATAGAGAGACATCTTCCTTCAGTGGGTAGATTCTCCAGGGACCCCACCTATTAGTGGGTAGCTCGTTTTTAGCAAGAAAGGTTGGATCAGGTAAGAGATTCAGTTCTCCCACTTCTGTGAACTGAATGTGGCCCTCATCTCTAGCCCCGGAGGCTATGGCAAACAGAAAAATAACCTTTTGGGTTAGATCCTGAGGGAACAATCTTCATTGTTCACAGATGAGGCCTAATGTAGGACCTTGTCAAAGACCTTGAGATGGGCTTTGGTGGTGCTGCAGGTCTAAGCCTTGCACATGCCTTTGGAATCTTATTAAAGATTTCATTCGCTAGATACACTTGAAAAGAATATAGAAGAGGTCTAGTCAAGGCTGACTTGCACCTAGTTATCGTGTTGGCCGCCAGACCTTGATTATGAAGGTGGACAAAGAAGGACAGACAGAAGTCCATTGAGATTTCTTCCGGTCCTTTTGCTTTCACAAAAGCAACCCACTTTTTCCAAGAAGACTCATATTGTCTCCTAGTTGACTTAGACTTGTATTCTTTTAAGAATTCTACATTGTCTTCTGAGATCCTAAACCTTTTCCTAACCGCTAGGGCATGAAAATCATAAAATGAAGGGTTCGGGTTCTCTGTGTTAAACCGAAGGCAATTAACTTCTGAACCTTCTGAGATAGTCCTGGGTTCAGAACTAGGGCCAGCCTCAGCCTCAGTTCCTTCATTAAAGGGAACAGGTTGCTCTTGGGCTACTTGGGAGCCAACAGAGCCACTCCTCCGTGGAAGGATCTAAGCACGTTGAGGACCTTCAGCAGGAGATTGGATGGGATGAACAGGAATTCCTAAGTCCATCCCCTCTGCACTAGAGACATGATGTCTGTTATCTTTACTAGAGGATCCTCATATGGGGCTACATATCGAGGTAGTATCTTGATGACGCTCGTGACGAAGAGGTCGATCTGCAGCTCGAGGACTTGTTCCCATCTGGGAGAGAATAGGTCTGCATCCGTGGACCATTCTAACTCTATCGGCTTGAGCCCGAATAGAGCATCCGCTGTCACCTTGCGGATCAGTTATACATGAACTGCTGATGGGTGTCATTCCTTTAGGTAAGGGATGGATAACATCACCTAAATTAGATGAGACGCTCTTTAGCCTTGTCGGGTTCAAGGTCTCATTATCGCTTAGATGACCCAGATCAGCCTGAGGAGGTCTGATCTGCGTGGAGAGAGTTACCCCACCCATGACAGGGCCAACATGGCCTACAGGCTTTTAGCCTTTGACCATTGTTAGGAAAGCGAATAAGGGAAGACCGATATTGGTCCTTTTAGATCTCTTTGAGCGTTTGATGCGTATCTTCTCCAGACTCTTAACGCATCTTTCAGCTGTGCTTTTAGCATTGGGTCTTTTATTATCGCGAGCTGGAGAGAGTTCAGAACTCCTCCCTGTTAGCGTCTTGGAATCCTGACTGATTACCATAGTCTCTTGACTGACCCTGCGATCTCCTTTTACGTCCCCAAGGGAAAGGAGAGTTGGGGTGACCACAGGTTTCAATGGTTATTTTAACCATTGAAGCCTTTGAGCTGGAGAGAATTGAGACTTCTTGAAGCTTATCTTGCATCCCCGATGTTCCGGGAACCGGATCACTCCCTTGGATGCTCATAGACCAACCACTTCGGGTGTTGCCCACCCCAGCCTTTCGTCCAGGTACGTTGTTGCCTGTACCATTTCTAGGGCTGGTTTTTGCTTGACTGTGTCTGCTAATCCCGTGAAGATACTTAGGACTGTGTCTAGTACGACAAGTATCTTGCCTAGGATACACGTTATCTTCTGTAACTTGGATCCTAGGTAGGAGGGGAGGGGGTGACTGACGAAGTTGTCAACGGGCATCTTTCAGGTTTGACAAGACTGCGAACACCCCTCATTGAAATAAGGTCCTTATGTTTAGAAGGATTAACATTCTGAACTTGAATGGCGACAAGTTCAGAATGACTAAGTTTTCTTGAGTCGTCCTCGTGAACACCAAACAGCCTTCCCTGGAATTCGATGGACTGTACTTTCCTTACTGCTTGTATGCTCTAGAGCTCTAAGGTATACTCTTCTAGGAGGGTTTTGGAATGTAGGAAGAGTTGAGGAAATGATGGTGGAGGTATGTCTACTTCCCGTCCTAGTCCCATCTCGATTAGGCCTTGGACCCAAGGATCGAAGGTCCAGCGATCCTGAAGGAACCTCCTTCCTACCAGAAGCGTCTGTTTGCTTCGCAAGATCAGAAGGTTTACATATCCGACCGCTTGCCTGTGGCACCGCGGTCATTGTGACTGTGGGATGTTATTGAACATCCCGAGGAAAACTACTAGACTTTTCTGTCTTCCTTTTAGGTTGGGGACCCACAACTGCAGAAGACTTTCTTTTTGAAAGGATGCCCCACTTTTGGAGAAGCCTTATGTTCTCCATGGTGGCCTCTTTAATCGTCTTTCTAACTATCTCGTTTGGAAAGAGGTCTCTACCCCAGATGTCAGAAGATATTAGCTTCCTAGTTTCGTGTTTCATTGTCTCGGCAGCGAATACAAACTCTCTACAGGCTCTCCTAGCCTTCATAAAGGCATAAAGGTCTTTTACTAAGGTGGCCATATGCATTTTGGCCAAGACCATGAGCATGTCTGGGGTAGTTTGGTGGGTTTAACACAACTCTATGCAATTCTGTAAGGATAGGGAGGCTGCAAGTCTCTCCTTTGTTTCTTGTTCGTTATACAAAAGAAACTCTGGTAGTTTAGGAACATTCCCACAAAACTGTCTACTAGCAAGATCCGCGTCTAGTCTTCCAGTTGAGAAGGTTAAGTGGACTTCCGTCCAATCCTTCTCCTGCCTGGGAAAGGCTAGTGACAGAGGCTTGCACTCCTCAAGTGCAGGACAAGGTCTACTTGCTTCCACTGCCTTAGCAACAAATTTAAATCCCTTCCACGTAAAGGGGAATGATATTGAAGCAGGAGCAAGATAGGAAGGGTGTTTGTTACCTGGTGTGAATACTTTCGACACCGAGTAACCCGCCTTTCTCAGGCTATTTGACAAAATAGCCTATGCGTTATCATGGTCGAGAATCATGACTTCCTTACGTTCCGTATCTTTTCTTGACGTTGGTTCATGTCTCAGATGAATGAAGCAATTAGGGAAAGCGTCAAAGCTTGGCTGAAATTGGATTTTGTCTAAAGGAACAGCACCCATCTTCTCCGAGATGTAGAGTTTGCCGTTTAAAATCTGCATAAGCTCCGCAAACCTCCAGGGATTGGTTTTGGAGCATGTCTGAAGGTCTTGGTCTATGGGTCGTTTGTATGACCCCTTTTCATCTTGTTTGCGAAGGTTTTCTATTAAACCTTTCATTTGGGCCCATAATTGGTCCATTCCATCAAATGGAAGGGTAGGGGGTGATGATGTCGATGTCAGTGGCTCTACAGCCGACACAGACGGTCCCAACACGACCTTCTCCCCTTCTTCCCTTTCCCGTGAGGGCTTCCTGCCCTCCATCCCAAAGGCTATCTGGCCGCGGGGAGGTGTGAATTGTGCCTGGGGCACCACTATTTCCTTACTTGCTTTCGGTAATAGTAGGTTACGCAACCTATCATTAGGTAGGTGTGGTCCCGGAGAGATTTTCTGGAAACCTCTCACCCAATTGCATAATTTGTTACGAGCTGCCTCCCTAAACTCTATCGACTTGGGATTCTCGAAACCGTCGAACATTAAGGTCCGACATACATTGCAAACCTGCGGGTTCCAATAATGCAGGGATTCGGGAATAATATTGCAGGGGGCATGAAACCTGCATATATTATGACCGTAAAAACACTTACTCTTGATCTTGCAGAAGACTGCAATACATGTCATTTGGTGTTCCTCCTGTAAAGAAAGGAAAACAGGATGAGTATACAATTGATTATCTCACTGATAAGCAATATATAAAAGTCATCTTTTGACAAAATAGCTTAGGATAATAAGCTATAAAGGGATAGTGGGAGACACATACTTGTGTATCCCCTGCAAGCAAATGCTGTTACCTCCCCTCAGTATTAATTATAAGGGGATTCCTCTATCAAGGGAACTCCAACTAAAAGGGTTCTAACCCCTAGGGGTAGAGAAGTTCCCTTTTTATTCTTAACACTGTGGGGTAAGGATGACTGATTTCTCAATCAGAATATTGAAGGAATACCAATCTTTCAATATAGGAATGGTACCAGCAGAAGCTCGCACAAGGATACCCAAGATATGTTAGAAATAACTACTGTATAATCATACTATAGTTTTCTGCTTGCAGTATATACTATATTGCAAATTACTGGCTACTGTATAATTATATATAATGTAGTTCAGCCAGTGTGCTGCCTTTGTGGCAAGCATCTGATGGTACGGTCCAGCTGGCATGATGCCAACTGGACTAGGAAAAATTAAAGACATATATTTGTGTATCCCACCCAACCTATTTGCTGTGGCCTCCCTTACAATATTAAATCATAGAGTTTCCTGATCAGGGAGACTCAAGGATAAGGGCTCTACCCTTTAAGGATTAGAAGTGTAACACCACCAGCCCTTAAAATATTTAATATTGTAGGGCAATATGAAAACTGATTACTAATCAGAATATTGAAGAAATTCTATTCTTTTAATATACGATTGGGCTCAGCAAATACCTGGGTAGGGATACCCAAGATATATTGGAAATAACTACTAATATAATATATACAATAGTTTTTCTATCTGCAGTATATCCTATACTGCAAATATATTGACTACCTGTATAAACATATACTGTAGTTCAGCTGGCGTGTTGCTGGCATAGCTAGTTCTTACAGGCACATCCAGCATGCTAGCTAAAAGAGAGAGAGATAGCATGGAGTGAAGGCTACCTATTACTGTGTATGTATACAGTAATTAAGGATGTAAAAGTCTAATTTTACTGCCTTCTCCAGAAAGAAGGTTCAAATGGAAGGGGAGAATGTAACATTCAGGCTTCCATCCAGCCATAGTACTATCGCCGGCAAGGTCCCGCCGGCACGCTGCCGGCAGGCTAGCCTCCGGCAGTGCTAGTACAGTCGGCGTGCTGCCGACTGAGTCCGCATCTATCTGTGCAGGCCTGGCCGGCAGTAGCTATACCCCGTCGACAGAACTTGTGGCCAGCAGTCCAAGGGAGAACTGAAGAACCTTGGTGACAGAAGGGACTTCCCACCCACAGCCATCATGCCTGCCGACAGCCGTCATGGCTTCCAACAGATGACATGGTTATCAACAGCATGCATCGCCTTTGGCAGCCGCCATAGCCGGCGACAGCTTGTAAGACACATGGTTGCCGGCAACCAACATGGCCGCCGGCAGTTGTCATGGCGGCCTGCAGCTGGCATAGCCGCAGGCAGCCGGACAACGGCTGTAGAGAGGGAGTCTGGCCAGCCCCGGCAACCTTCCGGCAACGGTAAGGTTGTAGGACGCCGGCTCAAGAAAGACAATGGCTCGGCCATCATAAAAGAACAGAGGGGGAGGAAAAGGGTCCTATATGAGGTGTGGAAGGAGCCGGCAATGTTGCCGAACCTACACACCTCTAAGAAACTCTGTTTCAGTATCGGCGGCATCCTAGGCGACAGGAGAATTTTCTATTCTCCAACCTAGGGTGTGCCAATACAGTTAAGGGGACGGCAGCAATGCCGCCTCCTCTCAACAAGGGAGAAACAGAGTTCCAGAGCTGCACCATCCTAGGCCTCAGAAATATACTACTCTTCAGCCTAGGGTCTGTGAGCATAGGACTAGTCTACTAGGCCACAGGGAGAAAGTGGCGGTATCATACAACCATTTTAGGTGTAGCCTAGGGATGGCTAGCCTCCTATGCCGGCAGCCTAGCCGGCAGGGGAATGACTATTCACCCTGCAGGCTGACTGCCGGCACAAGACTAAATTCTCTGAGATTCTGATTGAATCCCAAAACTTGCCATCTGCTGTTAAGGGATGGGACAGAAAACCCTAGGGTAGTCATGCCTGAATTAAAACTCAAGGCACAACCCCCTAGGGCTACACTCAGAGGGAAGAGAGATTACCCTTAAAACTCTATTAGAGACGAGTATCGGTTATATAATAATTCTAGGAGATATCAATCTCTGATGAATTGAAAACCAATACACGAGGGTAATCGGGGAAATGTCAAAAGTATATGTTGCCTAGGTTAGGTTACCCAGGCAAGGCAAGATTTCGGTTACCCATATCACCGAAACTCTGACATATACGATCGACACAGAAAAAGGAAAATTATGCATATAAATATCTTTACAAGTATCAAATGCCTAAATAGCTTCCATAATTAAACCGCGAATGTCGTTCTACTAACTAAATCTCACATGCCCAGCAAACGACAGCGCCCATATCGCCTTCGGTAACAGGCCTAGCTCCTAATCACAATAAATTACTCTAATTTCACTGTGAGACAGGAACTAAAAAGGGATTTTGACGAAGGAAAAATCTATTTCTGGGGAGAGACCTGTGGCGCCCGGTGAAAAGAGTCCTTCTTGTATATCTTTTCTGATAAAACCTTCCAATTATACCAGAGAAAGATAAAAGCATGGAATGCTGAGGTTACAACCCTCGCGCGAGCACCTTTTGGGTGTCGTGTATAAAGCAAAGGCGCGTGAAATCCACTATTCACAGGTTGTCTTCCATTTAGTTAATTCCTTCGTCAAAGGGATGGGCCGATACAAAGGCCCTAGCCAAACCCCCAGCGCCACACCACCCACGCCACGACGCGAGCGCCATCTGAACAACATCCTTCTGTATTGGCCATGATGGCTTGGAAAGGAAAGGGTGGGATCGTGTAAAATAAAGGGGAAGGGTTTCACCAGGCGCCACAGGTCTCTCCCCAGAAATAGATTTTTCCTTCGTCAAAATCCCTTTTCTGGGTCGACCTGTGGCGCTCGGTGAAAATGTACCAGAGAATGCCTTCCAAGCCCAACAATAACTACTAATTTAATAAGGGGAGAGAAACTACACCATGTAAAGAAAATCATATATAATTAAGGTAAGTAGGCATAAAACATAAACTAGCCACAGGGCATAGTGAGAGTAAGGTCAAACAAACATGATAACAGGGAAATCTCTGAGTATCATAGGAAAACATGCAACAAAACTGACATGGCTAAGAATATCCCAACCTTACAACAACGGAAAACAATAATAGTTACAATCATATTAACCTAATATGTAATAAACTTAGGGCTAACGAACCACCAAGGAAGCGGCGTCTTGGTGCGAGTGGCGGGTAGGAGGGAGAAGAGAAGAGATGGATGAAAGGAAGAACAAAAGATCAATGGGGAGAGATAAGGCTCCCAGCTGCAACCGTTGGGTATTTAAGAGCCTGTAAGTTCTTTAGATAGTGGCGTTTGAAGACCATAGGAGATTTCCAACCCGTGTACTTCTTAAGGTTATCAAAGTCCATATTCTGGAAATAGTTGATGGAGGTAGCTATCGATCGGATATCATGAGCATGGGGAAATGATCCCGGATTGGCTTGTTTAATGAAGTATAGGATCTGTTGCCTAATGCCACGTATGGAAATGGTACCTCCTTGTTCTCTGATAAACAAGGGGCCAGACGATCGGGTAGCAGTCCTGGCTAAAAAGGCCCTGAGAGTGGTGACCGGACATAGAGAAGTATCTTGGAGAAGAGGAATAATCTTCCAAGGGGACCACCTATTTTGGGGGTCCTCGTTCTTAGCTAGGAACGCCCTGTCTGGGGAAAGAAGTACCTCACCTGAAGGGAGGAAATCCATGTTCTCTGAGTTTCGTGAGAGAGCTGCTAGTTCTGAGATTCTGGAACCCGAGGCCAAACCTGTTAGAAATAAAGTCTTCCTAAGAAGAGTGATATAAGAGCAGGATTCGTTGTCCGTGTCGGAGGCCAGTTTGAGGACATCATTTAGAGACCAAGAGAACTTTTGAGGACGAACCGAAGGTCGAAGCCTAGCACATGCTTTTGGAATAGATGAGAAATAAGACTCCGCCAGGTTAATGTTAAACCCAACCAGGAAGACTTTCCTCAGAGCTGACTTAATGGTGGTTATAGTGCTAGCTGCTAGGTCTTTGTCAAATATGGACCTAAAGAAGGAGATGGCTAAATTAGGAGTCATAACCGAATGGTCTGAAGTCCTTAAGAAATCTGCTAGTTTCTTAACTGCCGAATCATATTGCCGAATCGTTGAGTCCCTTTTGTCTGATTCTATAAAGAGGACATTATCTGGGTCGATGTTTGCGTCCCTACGCGCCGCAAACTTCATGAAATCCACAAAGTTAGGGTTTTGGCTATCCTTTAGGAATCTGACACAGTCCGAGTTTGGACCACCTGGGTCAGTTTGGGGAATGGGATCCGGAAGGGACGGAGTTTCAACTCGAGGAGGAGAGGAAACCAACTGCTCTTTGGCCAGTGAGGTGCCACTAAAGCTACTGCCCCGTTGAAGGAGCGGAGTTTGTGCAAGACTTTCAGTAGAAGATTCACTGGAGGGAATAAGTAGATCTTCTGCCAATGGTTCCAATCCAGGGTTAATGCATCCATGGCATAAGCCTGAGGGTCCAGGTTCAGTGTCACATAACATGGGAGTTTGTGATTGAGTCGGGTCGCGAATAGATCTACCTGGAGACCTGGAACCAGCCTGAGTATCCACCGGAAGGAGTGCATGTCCAGGGACCACTCCGATTCCAGTGGGCTCGTCCTGGATAATGAGTCTGCTATCACATTCTGGACTCCTGCTAGGTGAGTTGCTGACAGGAACCAGTCTTTGTCGGCTGCCAAGGTGAAGATAGTGACCAGGATCTGATTCAGGTTGGGTGATTTGGACCCCCCTCTGTTAAGGCAGTTGACTACGGCCGTGCTGTCTGAGACTACTCTGATGTGGGTCGACCTCGGAGGGGAGATTCTCTTAAGGGTCAAGAACACCGCCATGGCTTCGAGAACATTGATATGGAACTGTCTCATGGCGGGTGACCAAGAGCCCTGAAACATCTGATGTTGGGAGTAACCCCCCCAACCACTCAGAGACGCGTCGGTATGAATTGTCACTTGTGGAGAGGGGAACTGTAGAGGAACCGACTTGGAGAGGTTCCTCCGATCGGACCATGGTTGTAGTCTCATTTTCAAGACAGAGGGGATCTTCAAGGTCTTGTCTCTTAAAGGTATTGTCGCCCTCTTTCTCCAAACTCGATTGATGTCTTTGAGTTTGGCTTTTAATAGGAGATCGGTCAGTGAGGCAAACTGGAGTAGGCCGAGGATTCGTTCTAAAGCTCTTCTGGACACCTGTTTGTGTTTGAGAAAGTTCCTGACCTTGGAAGCTATCTCCCTCACCTTCTTGGGAGGAAGGGAGAGCTTGTGCTTTGAGAGGTCCCAACGGATGCCTAACCATTCGAAGAGGCTTGATGGTTTTAACTAAATGGAAGACAACCTGTGAATAGTGGATTTCACGCGCCTTTGCTTTATACACGACACCCAAAAGGTGCTCGCGCGAGGGTTGTAACCTCAGCATTCCATGCTTTTATCTTTCTCTGGTATAATTGGAAGGTTTTATCAGAAAAGATATACAAGAAGGACTCTTTTCACCGGGCGCCACAGGTCGACCCAGAAATACGCATATTGTAAAGATTCAATACTCAACTTTCCAGAGGTGAAAGAAGCTGTAGATAGCCTAATAATAATCCTGAAAATCGATCGAAAATGTCAGATCAACAGGGAACACCACCGTGCGAATTTGCTACAAAATTAGGAATGTCCGCCATATTGGATTGTCAGCCATATTGGATAAGGTGCCATTGTGATACTCAATAGTAGTAGGGGAACTAGGGTAACCTTGATGCGGCTCCCCTTCTAATTCTGCCACTTTCCCCCTCGAAGCGTAAACGCTATTCGGGGTGCAGATTGCTATGTGGCGTGTCAAGAATACGTCCCTTGATATTATGCGATATCCTTGAGAGAAATTTAAGGATATTTGTGCCAGGAGTTAGAATTCTGGAGACCTAAAGGTAAATTCTCTGGGAATATCACTGTAGTACATATATCCCTTAGGAAGCTACTCTTAGGAACCTTCCATCAGGACGACATGGCTTGAGCCCAAAAATATAGTTGTAATTTTTTACCACAGTAAAGTGATATAGAGATAGAGTGTGTAGAGATAGGTAGTGGCGTGCACTGCTCCCAGTGTAAAGGAGTGCGGGCTATTTTAAATCATCGCCCAGCTTGAATTTTATCGCAATTTCTACGAGAATTTTTATTCAATAGGTATTGCATTGTTCTTGGCTGCAAAAAACCGAAACCGTGAAGCAAGAACTCGCAATTAATGAAGGTCGACTGTACTGTACTCCGTTTCTGCTGTAAAAGGCTATTGCTCAGCCTCGTCAAGTCTTTTTGCTTAATGTGGTAGAAATTTCTTCCTCGAAAGAGATTTCTATGCTTATACAGAGCTTTTGAGTTGTCCTGCCCTCCAGTAAGTTTTAGGAACCTTGAGGAAGGCACCCCATGAGCCCCTAAAGCATGCGTCTGATAGGGACCTTGCCTTAAAGATAGTGTTCCTTCTCGCTTTGGTGTCAACCAAACGAGTAAGTGAACTACACAGGCTTTCATTCATCATCCATTAAAGGGGTTGCAAGGAGGTCTCTTAAGCTTTGTCGCTGAGTTTATTACAAAAACCCAAAATCTCTCGTCAGATCCTAGATGTTTGTGTTTTGATGTTTCTTAGTCTTTGGGGGTAACCAAGGGCCCTGATCAACTCATATTGTGTCCTGTTAGGGGGTTGAGGAGCTACTTGAAGTGTTCCAGGCTAATCAAGCCTTGTCTGCAAAATCTCTTCATAATCACAGGGAGGAACAAGAAGAGAGTTGCCAAAACTACCATCTCCTTTTGGTTTAGGCAAGTTATTTCCCGGTCTTTCGAGTCTTCGACGTCAAGCTCCCAAGTCAAAGCACACAACATTAGAAGTGTTGCTGCCTTTTTAGCTTTCAAAAGAAACCTCTCTGTGATACAGATTCTCATGGGAGGAGTCTGAAAAAGACAGATTACCTTGATAGTCCATTACCTGCGGGATGTGACTCACAGGACCATGGGACACGTCTACTCTGGATCCTGTTGTTGCTGCTCAGCAGGTGATATTGCTTCCTCGGTTCCTTAACAGGTCCAGTATCTGTAGACCAAGGGCTAAGGTTACAAGTAAGGGTGGGATGAAAGTGAAGAGTAATTGGCCTTCTTTTCCTTTCAACCTTTTTCTTCTCTTTGGGTATAGCTTCAAAAACCAGCCAGCACGACCTGCTTTAGAGGTAGGCAAGTTCAATTTGCTTTCAGCTTTTGAGTGCATAAGCACTTGAGAGCCTTTTTCCCACATTCCTTGCAAGGGGGAGATGTAATGCAATCAAACATACCTTACCTTTTTACTTTTTAGACAATCTTCCACTATGGCAACACTTCAACACTTTGGTTAAAGCTCAGAGAGGTCTAGCTGCAGATATTTAAGACTGCACAGGATGTGTTGTCCATTTTTTACTTCATTTTATGGCTCACAAGGTGTAGGGATCAGGACTTAAGCACTAATGCTAAGGGCGAGATTCTCGGGTTAAGTTTCTATTTAGTTTGAACTTGGACTTACTCCCTACTAAGGATGAGTTTCCTATAGTAAAATAAATGATGGTTTATAATTTCTATTTATCTTAACTATACAAAAATGAGTTCTTTACTCAAACTTTTCTGCCATCACTAACCTCTGACGTAAGTCCTGGCTGCAATCCAATTAAGCCTGCAGTGGCTTCCCCGCTGCCAATAGGGAATTACCTTGCCGGCTGTTGATACTTCGTTAAAAGTTTTAACTGCCGTATTCCAGCTTCACTCTTATCTTTCTCCTTCAGTAAAGAACTCGGGTTTGTATAGTTAGGAAAAATTTAAATATTAAAAATTTGTCATTTTCAAAGCTTTTCTTAATTATTTTACAAATTGTTTGTATTGCACTCATTCAGTTTTTGTTTAATGCAATTTCTGTTAAGCTTTGTTTGATTTAGATTGATACTGTATGTCTAATTATATAATCATATACCCTTTGGTCACCAGGCAACAGCCAAACAGCTTGTCGTTGAATCTTCATGGGAAGTATGGAGGCAACTCCGAATACGAAGAAATTAATGTTGATGGTAAGGCAATCTTGTACAGTCATAATCATATTAAATTTAATCTTTTGAATGATTTTATTTCTAGTTTTATATGAATTTAAAATTACAAACCATGACTTTACCTGGACGTATCACTGTGACATACAGTAATTCCTTGCCTATTACTGGTATTTCATTCCAGGAACCCCCTATATAGCTGATAAACCGTGAATTACTGTAGATTCAATAAATATGTGGTATAATTTGTTTTCATCATATTTATAATTTTTCATATTTTATTATCTTATAAATTTAAGCTTTTATAAACCCTCCCAACACTGCAGCTAACTTACCTGTGGGCCTTTGAATCCCTATGGAACACAAGGGAGAGGAATGCATGTGAAGTCTTTCAAATGGTTCTCTAGTTCTCCACAGTCCAATCTTCTAATGAAAAAGTTGACTGACAACTGGTGACCAATCTCCTTTACTATCAAAAGGAAGACAGCAAGTACCGTTTGGTCGGCCATCATGAAGATATCTCATGCTCAGAGAATCTGAAGGATATGTACGTCTAGATATCCATCTTATGGTCTTTCAGAAGTTTCCACCTCATCCTCTTGGCTTTGATTTTTAATTCAAAGCCAGAGCTCCAGTCTGTCTTATCTTTCTGCTACCTACTAGATTGGAGTTTTTTCGACAATCTACTTGTAATATCTCCCACTAGGAGGCAATGCTCCAGGACTAAGACAGTTGACTTTTTATTGCCATGCTCTGAGAATCATGTTAATCAGTAACTCATCCACATGGCCAGGTAGAAATAGAGGACCGTATCATGCTAATGACACATTGAACTTTTGTTTCAACAGACGTAAGGAAGTCGCACAGTTGCTCCCGCACCACCGACAACTTTTGGTTGGATGGTAAGCAACGTACTTTGTAACTTTTCTTGTTATGGGGAAATTCCACACGGCTCCCAAACTAGTAATTGCTCCAGTATTGTTGGAAGTTACACTGGTAAGCAGTCCCCAATTTTCCTTCTTTCTTGTTTCAGAGGAATATGGAACAGGAACATCAGGCTTGGTGACTGATTAACTTTTCTTCTTCAGGGGAGTTCCACTTGAACTCCACCACCAGGAATCCTCATATTCCCGGACAAATACAAGGAGAATGGGGCATATCTGTAAAACATGAAGACCTCAGGGCAGTGGTTCCCAAAAGTAAAACATTTGCTTTTCAACCTACTGGAAGTTCAAGCAACACTTTATGCTATCTTCCCAACAGGTTTTAATAGTTACCCAGTGGCATTCTAGAACAACTCCAGCTTCATGACTTAGTCTTTAAGCAGAGGGGTTCTGTTTCACAGGTTCTGTTTCACAGACCCTTGGTGTTTGGGCAAGCAGACACTCACCTGGGCAGCCAACATGATAGAGTTGTATGCAAAATTCATTCCAACTAAGGAATATTCTAGCAGACATGCTCTGTCACTAGGGTTACGGAGTAGGATCAGTGACTCTTCACTTTTGTGCATGGTGGAAAGGCTTCATACACTTTGGGTATCACCATTAAAGGACCCAATTGCCTCACAATTGATCCAGAAGTCCAATTATAGAACATCTGTAAGTACACTGCTCCATCTTTCCAAGGAAGTCGGTAGCATTTGGGTCACCTTCCAACTAGTTCTCCAGATACCTTACTCTTTCCGCTCATTTACTTGATTTACCGATTACTTAACAGTCTTTGGATAATTTTGGTTTCAGGACACCCTGACAGCTCCCAAGTGCTACATACAAGGTGGCATCTATGCTAATGGCATTGTAAAAAGGCATATTCTCTCTGCAATGAATTATGGTTCCCCTCATCTTCCATGGCCAAGAAAGCTCTGCTCAGAAACTGCAATAAAAAGCTATCACTCAGCCTTTAGTTACACCTCTAACTAAAGAGCTTGGACCTTTTCCCCTTCATAAAATCACTTTGGAACAATCTTCCTTCTCTAGGAACTCAAGCCCCTTAAAGATGTTGCTTAAGTCCTCAGGTCTCTCAATCTTACCCTCATGTACCCTTGACTGTGCTTCAGATAGCATTTGACCCCTAAATTTCTTACAAACCCCAGCCTGTACATTACCATGAGCTTACCATCTGATATTTTGTGTCATGAGTCATTCTCAAAGGAAGAAGGTCTTCCTCTCCCTTGTCCAGAGTTTTGTCCAAGAGCCAGATTTTGGCTTGGCACACTCAAATCTCATGCTAGCAGGGACATAATGACACTCTTCTGTCCTGTGAGGACATGAAGTTGCTTTATAGAGATCTCAAATCCTATAGCAGAGCACTAGACACTTTCATGGTGAAAGGGTAAAGATAAGATATCCAAGAACATGGCTTCTTCTTATTCATGTACCTTCAGTCATACTGATCCAGTGAGATTCTGGAAGTACCATTCCGGTTCATGTCAGGACTATCGGATCTATCCTCACCTTTAGGAAGGTGAGGGTAGGAATCTGGTATAACAGACAACTGTTGCTGCCCACTACCCACAGGAGTTTATCCACAAGTAGCTCTTCAAGTCAAGTAGCGTCTCGTTTAAGATAACGGTTGTGATATAAGTGTGGCCATTCTCCTCTTCCTTTTCAATTTGGGGTGAAGCAATCGCTTGGTTGTATTCTGGATCGGACGCTAGATGCAGCAAGCCTCATGACTGTAAGTTTTCTTTACACAAGTTCTAGAGAGAGAGGCTTCAGCCTTTCAGACCCACTGGTTTTGCTATGCCACACCCCTGGCTCCTCCCCCAGACAGCCGTAAGCGGGCACAAACCACGCCCATCGGGGCGGAGCAACCAGAGACATGTGAGTTGACAGGAACCAAACCGCCATATTTGAAGTTGACAGGACACAGGCAACACCTGTTACACCTCACCATTACTACAACCCTCCCCTAATTATTGTTACGAGGGACAACGACTTAATCAACCAATTAAAATGTCCAAAAGAGTCGTAGTATCAGCAGATGTGCATAATCTTAGCGAAACTAGTGATGATGACAATGTCCCACCAGCACAACCCAAAAAGAAGAGGTGTCCCAAAATGGAAGAAACCAGCCAGGAACCTTCCAACAGTGAAATTCTTCAATTGTTATTACTACAGAATCAAACATTATTGAAACTAGTGGAGAAAGGGTAAGGTTTAATATTCTGTTTTTATATAAAAAAAGTCTTGGATAGCAGCGGATATAGACTGATGACGTCACAAGCATGGCAATAAAAGGTAAACAGTGAGCCGGAATGGACCGTGCGGTAGTTATAATCGTAAAAGTTTGAAAATAGATAAATTTCGAGACCGAAGTACATTATCATCTAATCCTAAATTATGTGTAAAGTGAGCCTAAACATTATTAGGGCTAGATACTTAAATGCCAAAGGTAATTAGTAAGGTGAGGTGTTAACTAGGTTTGCCTTACGTTCCAAAGAGCCGAGTAGCCTAACTAGCCTAAATTTTTTTAACTTTGAGTTTAACATACTACGTCAATCTAGGCTACCTATTAGCCGCTCCCTTTCGCCTATCCCACCGAGATCCTATCGTCGACATTTAACTGGAGGGGTTCCTGTCAAAGGCGGTATAATTGCGCCTACCTCAGCTAATGGGTAGAATTTTATATCACTCGTTTCCTTTCGATATAATGGTTTACCCCTTACCATGAGGAACTGCGTCTTAAGAATTTCTGACAGGTCGGCTATATAAATAATATAAGATGATTACTGTAGAGGCTATATAAATTTAAGTATGAGATATTAGTGAGAGGATGCCGATTGACCTGAATTAACCGATGAAGGCCATTTGAGCCTAGAACCCGATTGCCTGGCTTCAGCCTTCTAGGTCTGCTGCTGTCCAACCTGATTTGTAAATTCATGAGCCATATTATAGACATCAATTAAACTTTTATAATCAAATTTGAGTCTAGGTTTTCACTCCTATTGCAGAAGTGGTTCGACTGCAAAAAGGAATGACAATACTCCTTCTCCTAAGCGCCCTCGCCATAAAGTAGATTTACCTGAGAATGCAAATGAAGAATTATTTACAACTTATTGTGAAGATAGTAGTGACTATGAAGAATTTAACCTGCTTACCTTTAACAAACCTATTCCTACTTATATATCTAACAATTTTAATGCTGTGCCCTCCATTCATAGAGATGGGAAAATACAATTAAATGACTCCCTAATTGCATTAACATTAAGTGAAGGAGACAAGAACTCTCATGATCAATTCTTTGTTTGTAATCATAATAAAGAACTTGCAGATCTTTTCAAATTGATAAATTTGCCAAAGTTGAACTTTTGGCCAAGCGGCATGTTGTTTAATGAAGATTTCAAGAAGAAATTTCACTTTGATATTGAAAACATTAAAATGGCTATATCTTCTTTTCAAGGGCATGCAGCTCTGGCCCAATTAGCTTACCCCTCTAAGATTAACGATATTGATTTCATTACTAAAGTGATAATTGGGCCTTTCAGGAAACACATTGATCTAATTAAAAGTTGTTCCGTAACCGAAATACAAACCACGCTATTTACAAAGGGTATTACTTTTAGCGCAGCTGAAATGACGAGCCAATAGTTTTTAACGAGGGTTAATTACCCCCGCGCTAGTTAGCGGGGGGTGGGGAAGGGTAGCTTGCTACCCCTCCCCCCTCCACACACCGGTGACTTGCTCCACTTCACTTTTGGCTCGGCGGTGATCAGACGTGTCTGTTCATCGCCTTCGCGACAGCCTTTAATTTTCTGCTTTTTCTTTTCAGCTTGTGTGATTGGTTGGAAGTTGACCTTCAGTTATTTTCTTTTATTTACTATGCGTACATGCCCTGGAGTTGCCGGCCGTCCTTGTGGGACTTTCATGTCGGACGTTATTACGGATCCTCACACCCTCTGCCCTCAATGTCGGGGCCGACGGTGCGACCAGGATAACATGTGCCGTGAGTGTAGGGAGTGGTCTGCCTCCCAGTGGGAGAGGTTTGGCCGTCGGTGTAAGAAGAAGTCCAAGAGAGACCGTTCTCCTCCGGGGTTAGCCTTGAAGGAGGAAGGTTCTCGGGACTCTTCTTCCGCCGCCCAAACCTCCTCCGAAGCTCCCCCTCGTCCGTCCGCCTCCTAAGGAGAGTCGTCCGAGTGGGAGCGCAGGCCCTTGTTCTGTTTCCCTACCTTCGGTGGGGGGAGAGGGCGTCGCCTCCCATAGCGAGGCGGTTCCCCCTCCTCCTCCGGGGGAGGTTATTGATAATAATGCCTTATTCAGTGATGATCTTTTACAGATTTGGTCGTCCCTGGGGCTTAAGGGCTTGCCCTCCAGGGTCGCTCTTATTGACCTTGTCTCGTTGGGGGCCGCTGTTAAACAGTCGCCGGTGGTAGCGGAGGTAGACCCTCTGTCTATTGTCGACGTCGTGGTGACAGAGGCCTCCGACATGGCTGGGCCTTCCGACGCAGGTGCTGTTGCTGGTGATGGTGCTCAAGGCTCTCCTCCTCCTTCCGTGCATCCTTCGAAGGGGGAAGTGAGTCCTTCGGTCTCGTCTGCTGCCCAGCTTCCTTCTGAGGGAAGTGTTTTGACGGAGACTCCCCTTCGGAGGACCGATGGTCCCGACGATCTCCCCCGAGGCCGCCTCCGCCGTAAGGCTCACCGCCCTCTACGCCACAAGGGCCTCCCTTCCCCTTACAGGGGGACTAAGAGGCGCCTTTTTGGGTCTTCGTCCTCCGGGGGGGACTCTCCTCGTCAGCCTCAACCGACTGCTCCGCCCTCCTTGAACCTCTCTGCAGACCGCTCACCATCTCCTGCCGGATCTTCGCCTTCTGGAGAACTCGTCACCCGACGGGCAACGGTCCCTTCGGGGCTAAGGGATTCTTCCCTTACGCGAGCAGGGCTAGCGCACAAGCGCTCTCCTGCTCGCCAGCGATCTCCTGCTCGTCGACGATCTCCTGCTCGCCAAGACTCTCCTGCTCGCCGACGCTCACCTGCTCGTCGGCTCTCTCCTGATGTTCGCCCCCCTCGCCAGCGCTCTCCTGCTCGTCAGCTCTCTTCCGAGCGTCAGCGCTCATTTGAGGACAATCGCCCTGCGGTCTCTGACCACCCTTTAGTTCCTGCTGAACTCCCTGCTCACCATCCACCTGGTCCTGTGGCTACGCAACATCGTGCTGCGCGTGTGTCAGAAACACATGTTCGCCAACGCGCCAGCGATTTTCCCGTTCCTGCTCGTGAACGCGCCGCACCACCTGTCCTCTCACAGGACACGCGTCGACCTTCTGCTCGCCAGCGATCACTAGCTCGCCAGCGATCACCTACACATGCTGCTCGCCATCGCACGACCCTGCATGATCGCCCGCTTACGCATGCTGCTCCTCAACGCACAACCCTGAACGATTGCCCTCCTGCGGATGCTGATCACCATCGCACCCTTTCACGCTATCATTCACCTGCGCATGCTGCTCGCCATCGCACAACCCTGCACGATCGCCCGCTTACGCATGCTGCTCCTCATTGCACAACCCTGAACGATCGCCCTCCTGCGGATGCTGATCACCATCGCACCCTTTCACGCGATCATTCACCTGCGCATGCTGCTCGCCATCGCACAACCCTGCACGATCGCCCGCTTACGCATGCTGCTCCTCATTGCACAACCCTGAACGATCGCCCTCCTGCGGATGCTGATCACCATCGCACCCTTTCACGCGATCATTCACCTGCGCATGCTGCTCGCCATCGCACAACCCTGCACGATCGCCCGCTTACGCATGCTGCTCCTCATCGCACAACCCTGAACGCTCGCCCTCTTGCAGATGCTGATCACCATCGCACCCTATCACGCGATCATTCACCTACACATGCTGCTCGCCATCGCTTACCATGACGCGGTCATTATCGCCAGCGATCTTCTTCACCTACGCGGCAGCACGATCCCTCGCCGTCGCGCCATCGCTTGCGTTCGTCACCTCGGACACGTGTTCATTTACCTGCCCACCCTCACGCCCACTCGCCTGCGCGCCCGCGCGATCGCTCGCCTGCGCGCCCGCGCGATCGCTCGCCTGCGCGCCCCGCGCGATCGCTCGCCTGCGCGCCCGCGCGATCGCTCGCCTGCGCGCCCGCGCGATCGCTCGCCTGCGCGCCCGCGCGATCGCTCGCCTGCGCGCCCGCGCGCCCGCGCGATCGCTCGCCTGCGCGCCCGCGCGATCGCTCGCCTGCGCGCCCGCGCGATCGCTCGCCTGCGCGCCCGCGCGATCGCTCGCCTGCGCGCCCGCGCGATCGCTCGCCTGCGCGCCCGCGCGATCGCTCGCCTGCGCGCCCGCGCGATCGCTCGCCTGCGCGCCCGCGCGATCGCTCGCCTGCGCGCCCGCGCGATCGCTCGCCTGCGCGCCCGCGCGATCGCTCGCCTGCGCGCCCCGCGCGATCGCTCGCCTGCGCGCCCGCGCGCGATCGCTCGCCTGCGCGCCCGCGCGCCCCGCGCGATCGCTCGCCTGCGCGCCCGCGCGATCGCTCGCCTGCGCGCCCCGCGCGATCGCTCGCCTGCGCGACCGCTCGCATGCGCGCCCCGCGCGATCACCCGCGCGATCACCCGCGCGACCATTTGCCTTTGCGCGACCGTTCGCCTTCGCGCGACCGTTCGCCTTCGCGCGACCGTTCGCCTTCGCGCGACCGTTCGCCTTCGCGCGACCATATTTCGCGGCGAATTCCACAGCCGGTGGTAGCAGCAGGGACGCGTGCTCCTAGACGGCACTCGGGATCACCTCCATCCAAGCACAGGTTGGTAGTGCAGGACGAAGACAGGTCAGTACAGCATTCTTCCCCACCTTCTTTTCAGGCAGGTACCGTCGTGTCCACTCCAAAGGATCGCCCGATCCCTTTCACCTTAGCGAGGATTTCGGACTCTGTGTCCTTGGAGCAGCAGACTTGGTTTGGTCCGCTGGCACGGGCGTTAGTGAGGGTTATGAAACCAGCACTCGCCGGCCAGGGTAACAAACCAGCGGCTGTCTCTCCTACGCTGAAGAGAAAGAGAGGAATGGACTTCGTGGTGACTTCCCCCAGGGCGAAGTTGGTTCCCAAGAGGTCGGTCTCGAGGGTCCCCTCTCCTGCACGAGTACTCTCTCCTTCTCCCGTGGACGAGGCCTTTCCGTCCTCAGGTGAGTCCAGTGGGGCGGTAGTCTTCCCCTCGGCACCAGGGGGGGAGACTTCGCTTCAGGCAGGAGAATCGTCTCGTGAGGAAGGGGCCCCTCGAACCTCGTTGTTGGGATCCTGTATCCCTCCCAGGAGGGAATACAAGGATTCCAAGACCATCCCTAAATCCTCTGCAAGGATTCGTCAGGAACCCACGACTACCCAGGGGAATGTCCACGTATCACCCCAGGAAGAGATTCCTGGGGCAGGAGACTTAGCTGCCAGCCCGCAGGGAGGAGAACAGCAAGAGTCCAAACATGCCTTCTGGCAGGTCCTAAGCCTGAAAAGGCAACTTAACAGTCTTACGGATCCAGTCATCCCCCCCCCCCCCCCCCCCCCCCCCCGTGAAGGCAAAGACGCGATTCTGGATGAAGTGTTTGACGTTCGGAAGGCCCCTAAGACCAGTGCAGCTCTGTCCTGGTCTCGGGGGCTGAAGAGTGCCAGAGCTAGGGCCAATGCTCAGCTCGCACTTCTTGCCTCCTCCAGTCGTTCCACTGCCGGGAACAAACTCATCCCTCCTCCTCGCCTTCAGCAGAGGAGGTATTTCGAGATCCTGGGTGAGCACAACCTCGCTCTTCCTCTCCATCACTCTGTGGAGGAGCTGGCGAAGGGAGTTCCCTTGGAGAAACTCTCTGCCCGGCAGGTGTCGCTCTCGGCGGCAGAGATCCTTAACCACGAGAAGGTCGCTAAGTGTGCCATGCAGGCCACTTCGTGGCTGGACTTCTGGTTAGGATCTCTGGGCATCCTATTGCGATCGGAGGACTTGTCCAAGGAGACCAATAGGAAGGCCCTAGAGACCTTCTTGCTCTCGGGCACCCGCTCCATCGAGTTTTTGGCGCACCAGGTTACCACCCTGTGGGCCAACTCGGTGTTGAAGCGTCGCGATGCTGTGTCCGAGAGATTCCATCCGAAGGTCCCCGCCGTAGATGTGTGTAGGCTCCGACATGCCTCCCTCCTGGGGGAGAGCCTGTTTGAGCCTCAAGACTTGGAGCGAACGGCTGAGAGGTGGAGGAAATCCAGCACGGACTCCCTCCTCCACAGGGCCCTTACAACTCGGCCCTATAAGCCTCCAGCCCTGCCACAACAGCAGCAACAGCCTCGTAAGGCTCCCAAACAGGCACCGGCAGCTAAGAAAGTGGTGTCTAAGCCCCAGCCCTTTCCAGCCAAGGTCAAGAGGGGCGGTAAGTCCTCCAGGGGAGGCAAGACTTCTAGGGGTGGCGGCCGCGGCCGCAAGCCCTAGGGGTGGCAGTCCCCCTGCGTGTCCAGCTGTGGGGGGATGCCTTCAGCGTTGCATCCGCAGATGGCAACATCACGGGGCCGATGCTTGGACGGTCTCAGTGATCGGCCAAGGTTATCGCGTCCCGTTCACATCATCTCAACCTCCCCTGACAGCGAATCCAGTGACGTTGAGCTCCTATGCCATGGGATCGGCAAAGGGGCTGGCCCTTCAGGCCGAAGTCGAGACCATGTTCGAGAAGGGTGCTCTCCAGGAGGTCGTGGACGGCTCTCCAGGCTTCTTCAGTCGACTCTTTCTTGTAAAGAAGGCTACTGGAGGCTGGAGACCCGTCATCGATCTCTCGGCTCTGAACAGGTTTGTCAAACAAACCCGGTTCAGCATGGAGACAGCAGACACGGTCAGACTTGCGGTGAGACCACAAGACTTCATGTGTACACTGGATCTAAAGGATGCGTACTTCCAGATCCCAATCCATCCGTCTTCCAGGAAGTACCTGAGATTCTGCCTAGACAACAAGATCTACCAGTTCAAGGTGCTGTGTTTCGGTCTCTCCACAGCTCCTCAGGTGTTCACCAGAGTGTTCACCCTGATTTCGACTTGGGCGCACAGGAACGGCATTCGTCTCCTTCGTTACCTAGACGATTGGCTGATCCTAGCAGACTCGGAGTCGACCCTTCTTCGACACCGAGACAGGCTTCTAGATCTTTGCCAGGATCTGGGGATCTTGGTAAATCTCGAGAAGTCCTCTCTGCAGCCGTCCCAACGACTGGTTTATCTAGGCATGCTAATAGACACCAATCTCCACAAAGCCTTTCCATCAGACGACCGGATAGCAAGGCTGAGGAGGGTGGCGGAACCTTTCCTCAGGCGAAAAGAACTCCCCGCCCAATCGTGGTTGCGTCTCTTAGGCCACCTATCCTCCCTGGCCCGTCTGGTTCCAAACAGCCGCCTCAGGATGAGATCCCTTCAATGGCGGCTCAAGTCCCGGTGGAATCAAGGATCCGATTCCCCGGACATTCTGATCCCAATGGGGTCTCTGGAACAGACGGACTTGCGGTGGTGGCTGGCCGACGAGAACCTGCGAAAGGGAGTGAGTCTTCTCGTCCTCCCCCCGGAATTGACTCTGTTTTCGGACGCGTCAAAAGAAGGGTGGGGGGGGGGCGCACGTTCTGAACCAGAGGGCCTCAGGCCTTTGATCAGAATCAGAAAAGTGCCTACACATCAACCTGCTAGAATTGAAGGCCGTCTTTCTGGCCCTTCAACAGTTCCAACGGTTCCTGGCGGGTCACTCCGTGGTGGTGATGAGCGACAACACCACAGTAGTGGCTTATATCAACAAGCAGGGAGGCACTTTTTCGCAACAGCTATCCCATCTTGCAGTAGAGACTCTGAGGTGGACCGAAACCCACTCGATAACACTATCAGCTCGCTTCATTCCTGGCAAAAGGAATGTGCTCGCCGACAGTCTGAGCAGGGCTTCGCAGATAGTGAGTACCGAGTGGTCTTTGGATCCTCAGATAGCCAACAAAGTCCTGACTTTGTGGGGTTCCCCGACGGTGGACTTGTTCGCGACAGCGTTGAACTTCAAGCTGCCCCTGTACTGCTCACCAGTCCCGGACCCCAAGGCACTCTGGCAAGATGCTTTCCAGCAACGGTGGGACAACATCGACGTGTACGCCTTCCCACCATTCTGTCTGATGAGAAGGGTGCTCAACACGACCAGACTATCGGTCAACTGTTCCATGACTCTAGTAGCTCCGCTATGGCATCACGCGGAATGGTTTCCGGACCTTCTGCAACTCCTGACGGAACTCCCAAGGGAGCTTCCTCCACGACACGAGCTTCTCAGACAACCCCACTCCGGTGTCCCTCACAGGGCCGTAGCCTCACTTCGGCTTCACGCCTGGAGACTATGCAGCGTCTCCTCGCGGAGAGAGGCTTTTCGCAACAGGTTGCGGAGAGAATGTCTCGGCACCTGCGAAGGTCCTCTGAGGGAGTCTACCAAGCGAAGTGGAGAGTCTTTTGTGGTTGGTGTCGTGGAAGGGGTATCTCTCCACTCGATGCCACTATTCCAGCAATAGCGGACTTCCTTGTGTATCTGCGAGAAGAAATGCGCCTTTCTGTCTCGGCGGTGGAAGGCTATCGCTCAGCCTTAAGCTTGGCCTTCAGATTGAAGGGCGTGGATATTTCTTCGTCGCTAGAACTCTCTTTACTCATACGAAGCTATGAGCTTACCTGCCCCCAGTCGGAAGTGAGATCCCCTTCTTGGAACGTGGTTCGAGTCCTCAGGTCTCTCAAGAGACCTCCCTTCGAGCCATTACGCCAGGCCTCCGATCACCACCTGTCTTGGAAGACGGCTTTCCTACTCGCCTTGGCCTCGGCCAAGCGAGTTAGTGAACTTCATGGTCTCTCGTACGACATCGCCCATTCAAGGGGATGGGGGGAGGTAACGTTCAGGTTCGTCCCTGAGTTTGTGGCCAAGACTCAGAATCCTGGAGTGCCGGATCCTCGGTTCGACTCTTTCAGGATCGCGAGTCTCCGTTCTGTAACAAACGACCCAGACCAGCTGCTACTATGCCCAGTGAGGTGTCTGAGGTACTACTTGAAGAGAACGGCTGCAGTCCGTCCTCATGTGCGAGCTTTGTTTGTGAGCACAGGCAGGACAAAGAGGAGGGTCACCAGGAACACCATCTCTGCTTGGATTCGAAGGGTTATCCACCATGCCCTGAATCCTGACCCTCCTCCGTCACGTCGCCCTCGGGCCCACGATGTCAGGGGTATTGCTACATCCCTGGCCTTCAAGAGAAACTTCTCTGTGACGCAGGTACTTCAAGCTGGGGTCTGGAAGCGTCAAACGACCTTCACAGCCCACTACCTGCAAGACGTGGCCCACAGAAGCCTCGATACGTTCTCTATCGGCCCTGTGGTGGCTGCACAACAGCTGGTCTAACCTCAGGCTCCTTTTTGGACAAGTAGCAGTAGGTTGAGGGCGTTGTTACCGGGTCTTAGTCTGTGTGAATGAAAGAGTATGTCTGACCCTTACTTCTTTCTTCATTGTCCCCTCTCTTGGGGAAGCAGCATCCTGGTCCTCGCATAGCTGACCTCGACCTCTGCAGGTAACCCATGCTTCTTTGTGCTCCTAGTATTAAGCTTAATACTGTTGCGTCTCCCATACCCTGACGAGGTGGTATGGGGAACGTCCTATCCTAGAATTCCTATCTGAAGGTCTCAAGGTCAACTTCATAGGACGAGTCACACTCTCCTCCTCACACTACTTATGTAGGCCACTCGTTCCTAGAGATGCTAGGAACCTGTGAGGTACAGGGGCTCCCTCTCTCTAGTGCTGCTCACTGAGGGATCGAGCCCCCGGGCAAGCCGAAGTCAGTAAGGCTGGGGACTTTCCACCCTTCCTAAGGGGTAAGTCACCCTTTGTAAATAGCGTGGTTTGTATTTCGGTTACGGAACAAATGACAAATTCGAAGATAATTTGTATTTTTCCTAACCATACAAACCTTAGCTATTTACACATATGTGCCCGCCATCCCTGACCCCCAAGTCAAGTCCTACCTCTAAGTGAAGTGAAGCAAGTCACCGGTGTGTGGAGGGGGGAGGGGTAGCAAGCTACCCTTCCCCTACCCCCCGCTAACTAGCGCGGGGGTAATTAACCCTCGTTAAAAACTATTGGCTCGTCATTTCAGCTGCGCTAAAAGTAATACCCTTTGTAAATAGCTAAGGTTTGTATGGTTAGGAAAAATACAAATTATCTTCGAATTTGTCATTTTAATCCGCTCATTCAGAAGTTGAACTTAACCCAGGAACCTCAATTTAGATACCAGAGATGCTATTATTAAAGCTGAAACTAACGATATATGGGTCTTATCAGATGATCAAAGGAAAGCTGCTGCTTCGTGCTTTTGAGGCGGTCCCCTTCCTAGGGGAGGGGACATTATCTCTAGAGGCGGAAGGTTCAACTTTGGCAAGCATCAGGGCTACCCCAGAGGGAAATTTAACTTTTACAGAGGATTCAGGGGAAGCTTTGGGTTTAGGAATAGGTTCAATCCCTACAGGCGAGGTATCAAGAGAGGTGGCCGAAGAGGGGGAAGGAGTACAGGGGGACAGACAGCAATTAATTCAGACGTCAAAGATAAGAAACAAAACTAATTATGCTTTAATTCTTAATACCATCGAGGCCTGCTCGGACCAAGAGGAAAATAACCTGGAGCTACACAGTAAAGATAAAAATTTGGCAAATGTACCCACTAACAATTCAATGATATTGGAAGAGTTGAATTTCCCTACAGAAGCCTCTAGCTCCAAGGAAACCTCTTGCCCCTCCAGTAAGTGGGATAGGTAGGTCATTGACAAATAAATTAAAAAATTGACAAAAACTCCCAGATTCTTCTTTTGCATGCAACTTGATCAATAAGGGTGTGAGACTCCCATTTACCAATAAAGATAAGGCTCAAAAGACTTTGATAAGATTAGGGGTTGATAGATATTATTCTTCTAGCAAGAGAATAATACTAGGGAGAGAATGTAACAGATTACTAGACCTAGGGGTAATAGAACAAATTAACAGAAATTCTTTCTACTACTCTAACCACATATTTTACAAGCTTAAACCCGATGGGAGCATTCGCCTAATCTTCGATATGAAATGCCTTAATACTATGATCAAAAAACCTTCTTTCTCTATGCTGAAACCTAAAACTATATTCCCTTATTTGCATTTAAACAACTGGGAATGTAGACTTGATTTGAAGGACGCTTATTGGCACGTCCCTCTTCATTCAAGTGCTCAAAGATTCTTAACGTTCAAATTAGGAAAGCGTAAATTCAAATGGACGGTTGTTCCCTTCGGGTTAAAGACAGCTCCTTACATCTTTTCCAAACTAATGTACACAGTAGTTAAATACATTAGGAAGAAATATAATATACTCATCTTTAACTACTTAGATGATATTCTCATATTGGCAGATTACTTTCACAAATGCGAGGCTCACATCCAAATAGTCATTGAAGTGCTCACGGAGCTGGGTTGGCAAATATCTATTAAAAAGTCTGTTATTCATCCAGTGCAAAAGATAGAGTTCCTGGGAGTTCATTATAACTTGGAGAACAAAACCATGAGACCAATGCAGAAAAACATTGATATATGTATCAGGCTTGCCAATACAGTATCCAACTTGAACAGATCTCACCTCAAATTATATCAAAGATTGATAGGATCACTTAACTTCCGTTCCTACTACACCTTTTATGGTAGATACTATCTTAAATTCCTTCACAGATTTCATAGATATTTTGCTAAAGGATATAGAATCATTCCTCCTCCTTTCAAATCCTTTCTAGAAGAATGGAAACAGACTAACATGTACTGTTTAGTGATATAAACATTCCTAATAATCAAGTAGATCTAGAACTATTCACAGATGCATCCAACTTTGGCTGGGGTGGAGCATTAGTAGGAGAACATGGCATACTCTCAACTAATAATACATGGCTACAAAATGAGAATACTCTGCACATATAGAGAATTACTTGCATGCATTTACTGTATAAAACCCTTCAGAGAGAAAGTAAGAAACAAAGTAGTACTAATTCACATAGATTCACAAGTAACAAATTGCTGGGTCAAAAAACATGGTAGCATTAGGAACAAATTGGCCCAGGAGGTCATCAAAGTGCTACTAAACATCAAAGAAAAATACAACATAAACATTCAAACTAAATGGATTAAAGGGAAAAGCAATGTGATGGCTGATTCCCTATCGAGAGACTTTGGTTCCATACATCCAGAAGCCACTCTTGACGATAATCTATTCAATTTAATTTGCACAGATATAAATTTCTCTCCTGAAATAGACCTTTTCACAAATGGCTTTAATTCTAAATGTAAAAGATTTTGCTCTTCCGTACCCAACACAAAAGCAATCGGCAATAATGCTCTTCACATTAGCTGGGAAGGTTCTTCTCCTCTTTATGCTTTTCTCCCAGGCTTCTTACTGCATAAAGTTGCTTTTAAGATATATAACGAATGTAATAACAACATGCTCTTCTGCACTGTTTCCCAGGGAACGGAACCATGGATTCCCCTAGTCAAGACAGTCTCCAAGGAGTACTAGAAGTACAAAGTCAAAGCAGAAGGCTGCCAGATACTTCATATGGACTGTACCTTACCCTTAGCGCAACACCACTTAAATTTGATCGCCTTCAGAATATAAAAGATCAACTACCTTCCATATTTCCTCCAGAGATATGCAACAAAATTACTTCCAATTTACAAGACAGCTCCATGGCCAAGTACCAAAATCTCTTCAGTAGCTTTAAAGAGTTCATACACAATAAATATGGAAGTAACAACAAGTTCCCTCTTTTATCAGTGCTACTCTATTTTAACGAATTAATAGACAAGGGCCTAGCATACAACACACTAAAAGGATACCGAGCTGCTCTTGGACCGGTTTTGAAGGGATACTTTCCCAATTATTGTCTAGCAGAAGACAAGTATATTAAAGCTATGCTTGATGGAGTAAATAGAAGAAGACCCAGCAATTCTCATCAATTTCCAGGCTGGGATCTTGATAAAGTGGTTTCCTTCCCCAACACTACAAGAGATGATTCTATGCTGCTCATGATTAAGAAGACCTTATTCCTCGTAGCTTTGGCTTGCCCATTGAGAGCTAACCAATTTAATCATCTATGTATCTCCAGGAGCTCTTTCACGCCAGAAACCATTGTGTTAAGGAACCACCCTTCCTTCTTGGCCAAGAATCAGAGAAACAATTACACTCCTATTAAATTCAGCTTTAGGCGTCACCCTATCAAGCCAAAAATTTGTCCAGTTAGACAATTAAACTTTTATCTGGAGTACACAAATAAAATCTGTGCAGAAAGGAAAATAGATAGGGAAGACCATATTTGGCTGGATGAAAACTTCAAGATCATGTCCCTTCCAAAGATGAGGCAGCTATTCAGGGACTGTATTTTCAGAGCTGATCCCAATGCCAGAAAACACTCCACCAATTTCCACTCTATCAGAGGTCAAGCAGCTTCAAGGATGATGTATAATGGAGTTACGCTGCAAGAGATAATGACTAGGATGAATTAGAAAAGCAACTCTGTATTTGGGTCATTTGATGCGCTCCTCGGTCTACAGGGAGCTTTCGATGCAGTCGTTGCAGGATTTCATCTTCATGCCCCCTGAAGTATCGGGTGAGCAAAACCAGTGGGTCTGAAAGGCTGAAGCCTCTCTCTCTAGAAGTGACAGTTTACTTGTGAACCTAAGTTCCGGAGAGAAGCGGCGAGGCCTTTCAGACCCAGGGTCTAGTTCACCCTCCGACCCTACCCCCGTAACCAAGGAGACCATTCTGGAGGAAATAAGGGATTTGTAAAGTAATTACATACAAAGTCAACAGCTTACATGTCTCTGAAGGCCAACCATAACATTTCTCAATTATTCATAAATTTCTTTAAGATATACTTAGAATCTTATCCTTGCATTTAGAGGAGAGGCAACTTTTAGGTAACAAGATAGGAATATCATGCAAAGGGGAGGTGAACTCCTGTCACATTATATCATCTTAGAATATAAAGAGGAATGGAAAATGTCAAAATTCACAAATTGGAACTTTGAGTTACTATTTGTAGTAATTTGCAATCTCAAATAAATCTCACAAGAGGAAAATGGAATGGTAAGTACAGATATACTTCATAGCAACTTGCAACTTCAAATATGGCGGTTTGGTTCCTGTCAACTCACATGTCTCTGGTTGCTCCGCCCCGATGGGCGTGGTTTGTGCCCGCTTACGGCTGTCTGGGGGAGGAGCCAGGGGTGTGTCATAGCGAAACCAGTGGGTCTGAAAGGCCTCGCCTCTTCTCTCCAGAACTTAGGTTCACAAGTAAACTGTCAGTTCTGTATTAAAGTATCTCCCCCATGCTCCCAAATGAAGGGGAGGATGAAGAATATATTTGCAACCCATTTCTCATAATGATCATACATTCAGACACAATATTCTTTCGGATATAGGCTCTTCCATGACTGCCCACTGGTCTCCTAGTATGAACAAATAGTTGTCTTTGTCCAGTAAGAGCCTTCAGTATATTTTGGACAAATCATGGATATTACTGGTAGTATTCCTAATTTTCTATGTGGGATTAGAATTCTAATTTTATCCTTTGAACAAAAATGCAATGCCATTCATAGTTAAATGCTTGATCACAGAAACTCACTAAAAATTGTATCTGAATTTTATGAAAACCTTGAAGGTTAAGGTTTTAGATAGTAAGAGTAAACCTGCATCTCCTAAATTTTGCAGAAATGCTATTTTTAAAAGGATTTTAAAGATAGTTCAATAATGTACTAATGAATGTCGGTGTTCGGTGGACAGTATCTTGAAGGATCCTGGCTTTCTAAGTAAGATTATTCAGTGTATTTTAAGTCGAAGCTATCATGGAAAAACTAAGAAGATGGAAAGCCCCTGGATACGATGAAATAACTGCTGAAATGATATTGGCCGAAAAGGAAGTGACTCGTAGATTACTTACAAGATTATTTTGTAGAATGGGGTGTGAAGTTGCAAAACCTGATGAATGGGAGCTAGTAGTGTTGGTGAAGATCGCAAAAAAAGGAGGTCTGAGTGATGGCAATAATTGCAGAGGCATCACACTTACGTCAGTTGTCATGAAGATATATAGTATGCTCATTGTAAAGAGACTAGAGAGAAAGATTGATGAAAAGCTGAGAGATGAACAAGCAGGATTTAGAAAAGGTAAAAGTTGTACTGATCAAATTTTCATTTTAAGACGTACAGCAATGTGTAGAATACAGAAATCCACTTTTGATGGCATTTGTTGACTATGAAAAAGCCTTTGATAGTGAGCACAGGCCAATTTTGTGGAGAATCCTACAATATTATGGAGTTCCTCTCAAATAGGTAAATTTGATTAAGTCAGTTCATGAGCATAGAAAGTGCAAAGTTAATGTTAGTGGAGTCCTGTCAAATGAATTTCCAGTGATCAGATGAGTACTCCAAGGGAATGTGCTGTCACCTATGTTTTTCATCCTCCTCATGGATTTTGTAATGCATAGAACAGTTGGGGATGGTGGATAAGGATTGGACTGGATTGGTAACAGGAAATTAGCAGACCTAGTGTATGCAGATGACACTGTCCTTATTAGCAGAACACCACAGGACTTGCAAAACATGCTTACCAGAATGCATGAAATATCATATGAGGTAGGGCTCAAGATAAATAGAATAAAGATAGAGTTAAGAATGGAATATGCAATGGAAGGTGAAGAGGAGAAAGGATTAATGAGGTGGAATCATTTAAATATTTAGGAACTATAATCTCTAATACATGATCTTTAAAATTTGAGTTTAATGAAAGATTGAAAAAACAAATCAGACAATGGGTAGGTTAAGTAAAATTTAGAAATCCAATCACCTGAAACTACATATAAAAATCAGGCTATACAGTATATCAGTTTAATGAGACTGCTGTTACTGTATGGACAAGAGTCATGGTATGACAATGAAACAATATCCAACAGATTTTGTAGATTTGAGAACAAAGCCCTGAGAAGAATATTGGGAGTTAAATGGTAGGACAGGATTAGAAATGAAACTATAAGAGAGATTACTCAAGTGCCTTAGGTGGATGAGATCATGGTGAGGGGTAGGTGGAGATGATTTGGGCATGTGTCTTTGCACTCCACAGAGAGATTAGTTCACCAAACTTTCAACGGGGCTCCACAAGGTGCTAGAAGAGTTGGAAGACCCAGGCCTACATGGCTGAGGACTATGAAACTTGGAGTAGAACATGATGAATGGAGAATTATTGATTTATAAGCTCAAGATAGAGATGACTGGTGAAATCTAACCAAGCCCCTTTGCGTCCATAGGTGTAGGAGGAGATGATGATGTTGATGATGTCCTAAAGTGGCTGCTGGCACTGGGGTCGTAAATTTTTTGAGTTTAATTGATTTATAGACCTATTTTTTTCAATAATTTGAATAAAGTTCGATAAACAAGCTGGAGTCGCATATTTCAAACTATATTTGGGTCAATTTTTCATTAAGTGTAGACCAATTGAGTCTAGAATTCTAATTATACTTTATTATACATTTCAAATTTATTTTTAACTTATCTTTTTCTTTCACTGGCATTCCACATTCATCAGAGTTTGGAAGTCAGCAATATGAACATCAGGGGAGGTCTATCTATCTATCTACCTTGGCACTTCCCCCTATTTTGGGAGGTAGCCAACATCAAAAAAGAAATAAAAGTTTTTTTTTTTCCCTCTTCATTCCTCCTTGATTGACAAGGAACTCAGCCAAGTTTGGTTGGTACTCCAAGGGTGCCACAGGCCACCCTCCCCCATCTACCCCCACAAATTAGGTTTCATATGCTGACTACCCTGTTGCTTCTACATCAGCAGTCACCAAGGTGACCTGAGGTAGCAGCAAGGCCTATCGGAACTATGTTCATATGTATTCCTAGCATGCTTTTTTGCCTCTCTCACATCTATCCTCTTATCACCTAGGGCTTTCTTCACTCTATTCATCCACCCAAACCTTGGCCTTTCTCTTGCACTTCTCCCTTCAACTCTGCATTCATCACCTTCTTCAGTAGGCGACCATTTCTCATCCTCTCTATAGCGTCTAACTGTCTCAACACATTCATATGTACTCTAGCTGCTAATTCATTTCTCACACCCATTCTCACCCTCACTACTTCATTCCTAACCCTATCTAATCAAGTTACACAACCCATACTCTTCAGACATTTCTTCTCAAACACATTCAATTTCAGTCTCTCTGTCACTTTCATTTCCCATAGCTGATCCAGACATCACAGCTGGTACAAACACTTTTTCATACCGAACTCTATTTACATTCATCCCTAACTGTCTATTCTTTACCATTCCCTTCACTTCCCCTAACAAATTACTTGGCAAAGGGTACAAGCTCCCATTCGTGCTTCATTGCCGCCCCCTCCCCCCATCCTCCACTCCAATAGCGTTCCACACATACGCTCCAACATCTCTGAAGGCTCTGGCCTTGGAGGCAGAGGTCCAGGAAATGTTGAAGAAGGATGTGCTAGAAGTTGTACACGATCAGTCACCAGGGTTCTACTGTTGTGTCTTCCTTGTCGATAAGACGACAGGAGGTTGGAGACCGATCATCGACCTTTCGCCATTGAACAACTTTGTTCAGCAAACTGCGTTCAAGATGCTAACAGTTTGCACTGTGCTGTTAGCCATCAGGCAGTATGACTTCATGCTTTCGATAGACTTGAAGGACGCGTACTTTCAAGTACCAGTTCATCGGTCGTCTAGAAAGTACCTCCAATTCACCTTCCAGGGCACGGTGTACCAGTTCAAAGTCCTCCCAAGTGTTCACACGAGTGTTCACGATGGTAGCAGCTTGGGTCCACTCGAGGGGGCATCCGCCTACTGATGTTCCTCAACGACTGGCTGATTCTCGTTTCCTCGCAGGAGCAGTTGATTCTGGATTGAGACTCGCTTCTGGCAGTTTTTCGCGATCTGGGGATCGTGGTGAACTGCGAGAAGTCGAACCCCATTCCCAAGCAGAAGGTGAAGTATCTGGGAATGCTGATCGACTCGGCAGCAGCTCGCATAACGGATTAGCAGACTCAGAGAGGTTGCGCAGCCATTCCTGTCGCAGGAACAACTTCCAGCCCTCTAGTGGCAAGCTCTTCTAGGTCACCTCTCCTTGCTGGAGAAGTTAGTTTCTTTCGGGCGGATCCATCTCCGCTCCCTTCAGTGGCGTCTGAAGGACCAGTGGTCGGCAGCCACCGATCCTCCCTCTCCTCCGGTCCTCATGGAACGCGAGGTAAGGGAGGATCTCTTTTGGTGGCTAAACGAGGAGAACCTCATGAGAGGGTTTTCTCATAAACCCTCCTCCACCTCAATTCCGTCTGTTCACAGATACGTCCACGGAAGGTTGGGATGCACACCTGGACGACTTGGTCATGTCAGGTGTGTGGTTGGAAGAGAAGAAACACCTGCACATCAACGTGCTGGAAATGATGGCAGTCTCGAGAGCACTCTTTCATTTCCAGGCCTGTTTGAGGAGCACTCGGTAGTGCTGATGAGCAACAACACGTCCGTGGTCGCGCACGTCAACAAGCAAGGGGTCACGCTCTCACGTCCCTTGCAGCGTTTGACGAGGCAGGTGTTTCTGTGGGCAGAGAGTCAACAGATAACCTTGTCAGCCAGGCACTTTCCAAGCAAGAGAAATGTTCTGGCAGACGCCCTAAGTCGCAGAAACCAGGTAATAGGGGCAGAATGGTCTCTTCACCCTTGGTTCGCGAGTTGAGTACTTGACCTCTGGGGAGAACCATGCATCGACCTTTCGCAACACGGCACAACGCCAAGCTTCCCATGTTTTGCTCTCCAGTACCAGATCCCGCGGCTGCGTTAGAGGACGTACTGCAACATCCTTGGGATCTACTGGATTGCTACACGTTTCCCCCCTTTTTGCTTGCCTCACGCAGTCCTGTCCAGGGTCCTAGTAACTCCAGGACTCGGGATGAGTCTCATTCCTCCACTATGGCCACACATGGAGTGGTTTCCCGATCTGTTGTCGCTCCTGGTCAAGACACCGAGAGAGCTACCATACTGGCCCAATCTCCTTCGGCAACCTTTGTCAAACAGGTACCACCAGGCGGTGCAGTCGCTTAGACTTAACGCGTGGAGACTATCCAGCATCTCCTCAGAATGTGAGGCTTTTCGCGACTTGCTGCAAGAGAGATGTCAGGGTACCTTAGAAGATCCTCTCCTCAGTCTACCAGGGGAAGTGGTTGGTCTTCTGTGATTGGTGTAGTGGAAGGGGTATCTCTCTGGTCGGAGCCTCTCTGACTCAGATCGCAGACTTCCTAGTCTTTCTTCGCAGAGATAAGCTCCTTTCGGTTTCTGCCATTAAAGGGTACAGGTCTGCCCTTGCAATGGTGTGATGTCTGAAGGGCATAGATATCTCCAACGCTCATTAAGAGCTTCGTACTGTCGTGTCCCCCGAGGGAACTTCGAGTTCCCCAGTGGGATGTCACCTTAGTTCTCGGGTCTCATACTCGTGCTCCATATGAACCCTTGAGCCGTACCTCAGACAGGCACTTGACCTTTAAGACTGTTTTTTTCTGCTAGCCTTAGCATCGGCGAAGAGAGTCGGGGAATTATACGACCTCTCTTGTAATGTCAGTCACGCAGAGAGTTGGAAGGAGATCTCCTTGAGTTTTGTGCCAGAGTTTGTGGCCAAGACTCAGAACCCAGCGATCCATGATCCCAGGTTTGAGGCCTTCACTATTTCTTCCTTACCGGATGCGGCGAGTGACGGTTCAGCTGAGAGGCTTCTCTGTCCTGTCAGGTGTCTCCGGCGCTATCTTAAGCGAACTCGGCATCTCAGACCGGAATGTCGATGACTCTTCGTTAGCAATGGCAGAGCCAAGAGAGAGGTGTTGATGAACAAAATATCCTTCTGGATCTGTGAAACCATCTGCAAGGCATATGAGACTTCCTCAAGAGTCCAAGCACCAGCGAGGGTTAAAGCTCAGGAGATCAGGGGCATTGCCCGCACACTCGCTCTCAAGAGAAATCTTGCAGTGGGCCAAGTGCTGAAGGCTGGCGTTTGGAGATGCCAGGCCACCTTTACGGCCTTTTACTTGAGGGAGTTTACCCACAAGTCCTTGGACACCTTTGTTCTTGGCCTGTGGTAGCGGCTCAAGCTATTGTCTGACCTCTCCAGTTCTTCCAGGACAGGGAAGTCTCGTCTTGATTTTATGGTATGTTTGGCAGTGTGAAAGCAGGTTGCAGGTGATCCGCCTTTCTCTCTGTCTCTTCCCTCGGAGTTCCATACATCAAGACAAGTCTTCCCAGGTAAGATTGCTAGAGTTTGTTTACAGGTATTCTCCCCGCATCTTCTGCTAGGCAGGGAAGACAGTGGATGTTTAAACCCTTTGCCTTTTGGTTTTGAGTTTCATCCAGTCACTGTGACCCTAGGGTTGAGTGTCTCTTATGTTCACGCTCACTGGTCGCGCGATGCTCTTACACATCGCGTAGCGACTCCCAGTCTCTCAGACCCCACCATCATCATGTCGGGTCAAGAGACGGGTAGGTGGATTTAGTCCTCTGCTCTCATTTGAGACCAGGTCTATATCTGGGTAGTTAGTTGTCCACAAGCAGCAAAGGCAGACCTCCCACCAACCAGTGAGTCTTCCTATATTAAATGATTACGAGGTTTGTATATCGCGTCGGGGGGGGGGGGGGAGCTAAGCTCCGCCCCATACCGCCAGCCAACCAATCGACACAACTGCCTGGTTTTCTTTCTCTTCGGCTGTTTCAGCTGAGCTGAAGCGAATGCCTATATTAAATGATTACGGGTTAGTATAGCTAGGAAAAATACTATTTAGGACAAATTGTCATATTTCATCACCCGAAGTTCCATAACACACTATGACTAAAGAATTATGTGACTAATGGTAATGGTTGTTGATCTAGCTGGAGTATGGTAACTTTGGTGTTAACTGTCGCCGAGACTTTGGGGCTATTGTATAGAATTTGCAGAATTTTAATTGAATTTTTATTGTTCAGGAGCTTATGCTTCAAAGAGGGTATAGCTACTGAAGATCTGGAAAGCTTTGAAATGATTAATTTTGTTGAAAGAATTTTTTTTGGTTATTTGAACTTATGCCTTTCTTTGAAGATTAAATTAAAAAAATTTTCACTGGTTCTGTATATTAAATAACTTTCAACATTTCCCTCTTATTTTACTTTATCAGAAGGTTTTGTGTGGGTACATTCTTCCGTGAATCTACTACTTGATAATGTAAAGGACACTTTTAGCATCGTATCTCCAGCCACAATTCAAGAGAGATGGGAGGTTGGTGTAAATCAGCTTTCATCTTTATTATAGTTTTTATAATTTTCCATTGTTATTTTGTCTCTCGCTGTTTGGTACAGGTTTTATCTATCCATTTGCATTGGTTTTCATTGAATTATGTATTGATTGATTACTGTTAATGATACAGTGCCAAAAAATTATTTGCAATCTTGTTTTTAATTACTGCAATCTATTTATATGACATAGCAGATCATCTAAGCCATAAGTATCATTTGTTCCTACACGAGTAAAAACTCTCGTCTTTAAATATGAGTATGATTTCAGTGTAGCTAGAATTCAGCTGCTGAAATTTATGAGTATCAGTAGTTACTGAAGGGTGGCAGGGAAGCAGAGCCTTTCCATCAGTTCTTGAGTGCTCCTGTTCATATGTGCTTATTTGTTAGGGTGCACCCACCTGTTCATGCGTGTTCTGCTATTCGCAAGCACTGTATTAATCATGTGCACTCTACTTTTTTTGTTTGCGCTCCTGTTAGCACATACTATTCTGTTCATGAGTGCTCTCACTGTTAGATTGCTCAAATAGGTGAGTATATGCTTATCAGTTGAGCATAAATGTAAACCAATCACTTTATTTTTCTCCGTGACCATTTGTCTCTGGAAAAAATCCTAGCCCATCACCTGAAATTTTTTATCAGGTTGCTAGGACGTGGATTGGAGTCCACTCTTGCATCTCCAGGTCTGAATATCCTGAGATTTCAAGCCAACCTGTTTGGTCATAAGAACTTCTCTCTTAAGGATGACTCTCCAATTAACCCTTTCACTATGAGGCCACGGATCTGCTACACTAGCTGTATATGAGATTTGTCACCAACGAATGTACTTGCTCACTTACTCTATAATAACCTACATTTCCATGTTTATTTTTTACTGCTGATTACTGATTACAAAATAAATTTTTCAAAAGTTTGTTTTATTTTCCATTGTATTTCAGTCTAAACAACCAAAATACTTTTCAATTTATTGTGAAGTGATAATAGAATAATTTTTCAAAAATTTGTTTTATATAATTTTCTCTAGAATAATAGTAAAGCACTCTAATTTTGTGTAAAAAAGCTTTGTATTGATTGAAGTGACTATGTTATTCAGTAATTCTATGATAACCGTCAAAAGATATCAAACTACTCATCAGTAATAATGAACTTTACGCTGTACAGAAATGTAATGAAAATATCCATTGATTTCATATGACACAAGAAATATTCTAAAAAAAACTGATGACAAAAGAAACATATATCTGGCCCCCAGCCTTATTGCCTTATTCTATGTTTGGATTCCCCCAGGTCCCTCAGTGTGAGGCACCTCGTACATCCACCAGAGAGTTGCTAATGCATCTTCCAGTGTATTTTGCATCTTCCAGTCTTGGATGGTCTGGGATGCATCTTAGGTATTTATCAAGCTTATTCTTAAACACATCTACGCTCACTCCTGATATGTTTCTTAGATGAGCTGGCAGCGCATTAAATAGTTGCTGCATTATCGATGTTGGTGCGTAGTGGATTAATGTCCTGTGCGCCTTCCTTAGTTTTCCTGGTATAGTTTTTGGCACTATTAATCTACCTCGGCTTGCTCTTTCTGATATTCTTAGCTCCATGATGTTTTCAGTAATTCCTTCTATTTGCTTCCATGCTTGTATTATCATGTAGCGTTCTCTTCTCCTTTCTAGACTGTATAGTTTTAAAAATTGCAGTCTTTCCCAGTAGTCAAGGTCCTTAACTGCTTCTATTCTAGCAGTATAGGACATTTGTACACTCTCTATTTGTGCAATATTTGTTTGGTAGTGTGGGTACCAGAGAGAGAGAGAGAGAGAGTAAATTTAGTTCATAAGATGACTCCCAAAGACTTTGTTGCACTTTTGTAGCATAGCTTGTATTAATAATAATGATATTGATAATAATGATGATGACGTATACCGACATCACTTTGTGTATTACCAGGCATGTTTTGCCGTATAATGACGTCATCGTAGTGAAGGGGTTTAAGGCGTCCTTTAACGGGACCGTCCGCTATCTCTTCATTTTTTTTTCTAGATAATTCAAAATACACCATTTCTATATATGTTTTAGACATATATAAATACCTTTTTCATATAAAAATTTCAAATCATTTGACCAAAATTTTTTGATTTATTAGCAAAAATCATGATTTTAAAAAAATATTTAGGTACTGTACATTTTTTCTCTACTAATATGACACCAATTGTATTGAAAATCTTACCAGAAAAACTTCTTTATAAATCAAATAATTCTGTGACAGATTTTTTTTTAATGATTTTTTTCTTAATTATCATCATCTAGACGTAAAATAATCATGAAAATAAGAGAAAAAGGAAAATCAAAATTCTGTTGCTCAAAATTGTGGAATTATTTTTCATCTTTTCAATGATATCTCTCTCTCTAACACTGAACATTGAATATGTTAGGAAAATGTACCCAAGTATGAATAAGTATGTTTTTGAGTTATGAGCTCCTAAAGATTTGCTGTTTTTTTTTTTTTTTTTTTAATCAAGATAACATTATTATGATAACCTTACTTTGTACTTTTATTGTTTATTCCTACACAAAGGCTCCCTAAACGAAGCATTTAGACCCTAAGTTTACTAATACACTTGGTGTAAGGATGTCATGAGTTGCCAGCATTTTCTCATTGTTGCCAGAGTTTTAGTTATAGTGTTCCAGCTTTGTACTCTATTTCATGTTTTCCTCTCTTTTTAGTTCTGTTTTGTTGCTCTCTGCTTACTTTTTTCTTTCTTTGACATTAGGTAACATTGGCCTTGCTATAAAGTTCACGAGAACATTGTGAAAATAATCATGTACATACAAAACGGATTTTGAGCAAAGTGAAAAATCTATTTCTGGCCTTCGACCCGTGCCGCCCAGTGAAATACTCCTTTTACATCATTTCTAAGGTAAAAACTGCTATGAATTTACCAGAGAAAAATTTGTATAGGAATGCTAGGTTGAACCCAGCTCGCTCACCTTAATAAAGTGTTGGTATAATACTGGGGCGCTGAATAAATCACAACCAGAGCCCTCGCACCATTTAGATATCTCCTGTCAACATCCCCGAACAGCCGTTCAACATCCTACTACTACTAGCAATCCCACGCCAGTAACGTCACTCCTTTTATAGCACGCGCTATCAAAAACACTTATTTTGCCTTGGTGTGTGAATTTCGCTGGTTTTACCTGGATTTACCTCAAGATGTCGGACTCCACTGTCACTCCATCTAAGTTAAGTACCAGATCTATGAGTTTTGAGATTTTGGAGGGGGCCTTGCCCTTTTTTGCTTATATTATAACAGTTTTATTTTTCACAACCCCGCGTGGGTCTTTCATGGCGCTCGGCTTCCTCCTATCTCTCTCTCGTGTCGTTCTTAACGCTTTTCAATGAGTCCTCCATACTGATTGTTTCTCGTTATGAACTTTCTGGGTATCCACGGTTCACACACCGTATTAATTTATTATATTGATATCCTGTTATTACGATAACAGTTATTACGATACATGAGCGTATTCTCATTAGGTTGGCATGCCTGGCCGCCTTCGGGCGTTTCTATTCCATTAATATTATTACTTGGATTATTTACATTCACACGCCACGGACTTGCTTCTCATTTTTAACGTCATTCGTTTTCTTGCATTAGCTCGAGGGTCTTTCATGAGTCAGATATTAGTTTTTCATTTTGTTAGCACTTCACTGACTCTGTGTTATGTTGAAAAATACCTTTGTTTCAGTGCCTTAATGTTACCATTTTCTGAATATATAATTGTTTGATAAAAATGTGTTGTTTCAATAATCGTATGGTATATTTTGTAATGTTAATTGTAATTAATTTAAAAAAGGGCTGCCAAGTAATCTAAAACTTATAAAGAGACCACCATGCAAAAAATCTCACAATAGTTTGAGAACCATTAGACTAAAGGGAACCAATTGCTTTTGGGCCACTTGGGGCCACTGCTGCTGCTGTCCCTCTGAAGGATCGAGGACTCTTAGCAGGAGATTGGTTGGTGGAAACAGGTAAATGCGATTCCACCTGTTCCAGTCGAGGGACATGGTGTCCATCGCCTCTGCTTGAGGGTTCATATAAGGGGCTACGTAACGAGGTAGTTTCTTGTTGTCGCTCGTTGCGAAGAGATCGATCTGCAGTTCCGGGACTTTTTCCGAGATGAAGGAGAATGAGTCTGTACCTAGGGACCATTCTGTCTCTATAGGCTTTCACTTGGATAGAGCGTCTGCCGTCACATTGCGGAACCCTTGTAGGTGAACTGCAGATAGGTGCCATCCCTTCCTCCATGCCAGGTAGAAGATGGCTAATATCACATGGTTGATGTGGGGCGATCTCGAGCCTTGTCGATTTAGACACTTTACTATCACCTCGTTGTCCAGGACCAATCTGATGTGGATTGATCTGCGAGGGGATAGTTTCTTCAACGTCAGGAAAACTGCCGTAGCTTCCAAAATGTTGATATGAAAGGTTTTGAACTGGTGCGACTAATTCCCTTGGACTTTTTTGTCGAGAGAATGGCCTCCACATCCTTCCAAGGAGGCATCCGTGGTATCACCACTGATGGTTGTGGTGGTTGCAGGGGAAGTGTCCGTGCTAGGCTCTTGGCTGTTGACCACGGCCTTAACTGCGTGCGCAACAAGGTCGGGGTGAACCTTAGTTGGTCTCTTAGAGCGTTTGGTGCGCATTTCCTCCAGACTCCTGACGCATCTTTCAGATGTGCTTTTAGCACAGGGTCTGTCACTGCTACAAATTGGAGAGAGCCCAATACTCTTTCCTGTTGGCTTCTTGAAATCCTCTTGTGACGGATTAGTCTCCTGACAGATATTCTATTTCTCTCCTCTTCTTAGATGGAATGGAGAGGTAGTGGGACTTTTAAATCCCATTGGATTCTTAGCCACTGGAACTGTTGAGCTGGAGAAAGGCGAGATTTCTTGCGATTGATCTTGAAGCCCAGGTGTTCCAGGAACTGGATCACCTTGTTGGCTGCTTGCAGACAAGTAGTCTTGGATGCTGCCCATACCAGCCAATCATCTAGATATGCTACCACTTGAACTCCTTCGGAGCGTAGCTGCTGGACGATTTGTCTGCTAGCTTCGTGAATATCCTTGGGGCTGTGTTCAGTCCAAAGAGCATTGCTCTGAAAACAAACTTCTTCTTCTATAGTTTGAATACTAAGTAGGAGGAGAAAGGGCGACTCATTAGAAGATGGCAGTAAGCATCTGCTAGGTCTATTGAGACTGTGTACGCCCCTTTTGGCAGAAGGGTCCTTATGTGTTGCAAAGTAAGCATCCGGAACTTGTTGAGTGGAGACAAGTCTAGAATGACTTGGGAACACAAAACAGCCTTCCCTGGAACTTGATGGACTTCGCTTTCCTTATTACCTTCTTGTTCAAGAGTTCTGAGGTATATTCTTCCAACAAGGGGGTGGAGTGTTGGAAGAATTCTGGAAAACGGGGTGGAGTTCTGCTCCATTTCCACCCCAGTCCATTTGTGATTAGGCTATGGGCCCAGGGATCGAAGGTCCAGCGATCCCGAAAGTGATGCAGTCTGCCCCCTACCTAGAACCCCTCATTGCTCGGGGGTTCCTGCGGATTTGTTTCCGCTACCACATCCTCCTCGGCCCCGAGAGAAGTTACCTCCGGGAGAACTTCTCTTAGGGCCTTTTTCTTTCTGCCTAGGGTGAAAGGAAGTCGACTGCCTCTCAAAGTTAGGGTTAAACACTGGCGACTGGGCTACCAGTTGTTGAGGGACCATTTGGAAGGTGGTGTGAGGCATCATGGTCATAGTCACTGCAGGAAGTTGTGCAGGTCTGCGTGGTCTCCTTGAATTTTTATTTTTAGGCTGGGGACCTCCATCCGAGGAAGATTTCCTCTTTGAGTTCATGCCCCACTTTCGGAGGAGGTTCCTGTTCTCCGAAGCTGCTCTGCAATGATCTCTTGGACCAGTTCCTGTGGGAAAAGGTCTTTACCCCCAGATGCTCAAGGTAATCAGCTTCCTTGGTTCATGTCTGATGGTCGCTGAGGCCAAAACGAACTCTCTGCAGGCTCTCCTCGCTCTGAGGAAAGCATATAAATCTTTCACAAGGGTACCCATGTGAGACTTAGCCAGGAAGGTGAACATTTCTGTGGCATTATGTTGACCTGCACTCATTTCCAGTCAGTTCTGATGAGAAAGGGAGGCTGCAAGTCTCTCCTTCGACTCCTGTTCCCTCCTCAGAAGATGGTCTGGCAACTTCGGAAGGTTCTTATTGAACTGTTGGCCTGCTATCTCTGGATCCAACTTAAAGACGGTTGGGTGGACATCCTTCCACTTCTCCTCGCAGGTAGGCAGTGCTAGAGAGAATGGTTTGCATTCCTCTAGGGTTGGGCAGGGTTTGCCCTTGTCGACTGCCTTGACGGCAAAGTCTAGGGCTTTCTCCGAAAAGGGGAAAGAGATGGAGGAAAGGGCAAGAAAGGTGGGATGTTTCTTGCTCAGTACTGAGACTTTGGAGTTGGTGTACCCGGCTCCCTTCAAGGCTTTCAAGAGGATGACTTGCGCCTTGTCATGTTCAAAGACTATGACCTCTTTGGGTACTGTTTCCTCTCGGGCTGCATGTTCATCCTGCTGTCTCACGTAACAGTCTGGGTAGGCCGAAAAGTTAGGCCAGAACTCAAGATCTTCAATCAGCTTGGCCCCCAACTTCTCCGACACGAACAGTTTCCCATTCATCATGGGCATATGCTCCGCATACCTCCAGGGATTAGTTCCGAAGCAGTGAGGGAGATCCAACACTCTATGGGGCTTCTTAGTGGTGCCCTTGGTGGATCCAGGGCAGTCCATCCTCTCTTGCAACAGTATCTGCTGCTGCCTGAGTGATTCCCACATTGTCTCTTGTTCCTTTTGGAACAATTCCATTATCCTTTGTTCTTGTTGACCTGCGCAACTGGTTGTGGAGTTGGGTCCGAGGAAGTTGACGGCATAGGTTGGTATGCCGTCACGGCAAACGGTGGGTCTTCAGTTGCCGTTGATACGGATCCTTCTTCCTCCACTTGTGGATGTTCTACGTTTTCTTCAGGGTCTCCTTGCAGTAGGTCCTGCTCAGTGTCAGTGGACACTTCTGACATCCTCTCTTGGTGGATGTCCATGCCTTCCAGTGCCTTGTTTATGTCTGCGTCGAGCTTCAGTTGTATGAGGGGAGGCTGGACCTGTTCCTGGGACACCACCGCATTTGGCAGAGCCTTAGGGAACAGTAGGCACCCTAGGGGGTCATTGGGTAAGTATGGTCCTGGAGAGTTCTTCTGGAACCCTCTTACCCATTTGCGAAGGGTCTCCCTCGCTGTATCCCTAGTCTCTATGGTGCTTGGGGGGGCTTCTCCAAAGCCGTTGGCCAGAAGGGTTTAGCAGGTGGTGCAACCCTTCGGGTCCCAATATTTCAGGACTCCCAACACGATGCAGCAGGGGGCATGAGTCCTGCACTTCGTGTGGCCACAAAAGTCTTTACTTTTGTGGTTGCAGAACAACGCTGCACACTTCTCCATCGGCTCCTCCTGTAAAGGAAAAAGGGCCCAATGAGTATTGATATTTTTTATATCAGTGATATAAAAGTATACAATTTTTATTAACAATACTAATCACTATTGCTTATGGTAGCTTAGGATAGTAAGCTTGAAAGGAAGTAGAAAAGACACATATCTTTGTTTCCTCTCCCAGGCCATTGATAAGACCTCCGTCAGTATTGATATTTAGTTTCCCTGATAGGGATAATACAAGGTAGAAAAAACTCTAGGAAATAGAGTTAGAGTTAGTAAATGTCTTATACTAATATTATCCACCTGTAGTATATATTAATACCGATCGGGTATTTTAGGGTCATGATGATCATGGAAAACCATCTGGGTGTTGAGGGAGTACTCAACCTCAACATGATATCGTGGTCCCAACAATTGTCTGCAATAGGAAACACAGAGTATGTTAGAAAATGTGTACTACTGTATAATTGTATACAGTAGTTTTGCCGGCGGCACTGCCGGTGTTAGGTTAGTACCTGGCGGTACTAACTGATAGAGAGAGAAAAAGTATTTAGGAAGGAGAGTTTCCTATTATTATGAATAAACATAACAGTTGGAAGTGTAGGAGGACTATCAGACCGCCTACTGTCTCCTTGTAAGAATGAAAGTTCCAGTGGAAGGGGAAAGAATCTGTCAGGTTTTGGCTTCCACCCATCTACAAAAGGCCTGTCGCCGGCTATGACGTCGGTGGCAATGAATGTGGATGGCAGCTCAAGGGAGAGCCCCAAAGTATGTTAGGTTCCCACCGGCAGCCGTCAGGAGCCGTCTCAATCTTCCCCCCAATAATATTCACTTCCTGTGAAGGAAAGGAGTAAGGGGGAAGGTGGCAGAGACGGCTGAAATAACTGCTACCGGCAGGGTACCAGCCGGTAACGCAGTCCCCATAGCAAGCCGGGATGACTGTCAGAATACCGGTTAAAGAATTTTGTGACGGCTATGACGTCACTAAAGGACAGAAGGGGAAGGGTAAATGGTCTTATAGTTCATTGATATGAGAGGTGGCGGCAGGTATGCCGCCTTCCTTAAACAGTGAGCTGAGGAAGCATGGTTTCCTGTGCTGACGACATCGTTAGTGGCGGAGGAAGCATGGCTTCCTGTGCTGACAACATCGTCGGCGGCAAGACAAGGGCACCCTGAGTTAGTCACTATCTAAATCAAAGCCGGAGGCAGCAAGAACTTTGTTCTACTCGACGGCGATGAAGAGAGACAGTGGTTGCCGCCTATAGCAGCGGCGATATCGGGGAGGGAGGAAGGGTTTAGCCTCTTCTCTCTGAGAGAGAATGAATATTTTAACTTATCTATAGATTCTAGAGAATGTAAATTCTCATACGAATCGAGAAGGAACGATAGGGTAAGGCTAAACGTGGGAAATTACTTTACTAATGTATATATGAGCGGGAGTAGCCTAGCTCTGATAAGAGCCCCGGCCAAGGTAGTTGGTACCTCCGGGGTTCCCGCCGCATACGATAAGTAAAGTCACATAATAGGAGGAGGAATAATATTCATGTATGCAAAATCACCACTTGTATAATTTGCTTAAATGGCTAACATTATAGCTTAATACCGGGAATTGTCACCCTACTGACTAAATAAAATGCAATTGTAATGGGCGACTGCAGTCATAAAATGGCTGCCTCCGGATCTCGGCAACACTCACCCAAACACACTTAGATTATTGAAATTTAACTGTGAAAAGGGAGACTAAAATTGTACACAGGAAAGAATTAATACTCAACTTTCCAGAAGATGAAAATGCTGGAGAGTGCATGATGAATATTCCCAAAAACTTGTAACAAAACACCGGGTTAACGGGGAGCACAACTCGCTTAGAGAGCTACAAGAAAAGGAATGGCGTCACGGTAGTAGTAGGGATGGACGTCCACCGGGTACCTAGAATGGCACCCCCTTCTTTGCCACTCTTCCCCCTTGCATCAAAGAGTTGAATCTATTCGGGGTGAAGATTGCTATGTGTCGTCTCCAGAATATGTCCCCTGATATTATGCGATATCCTTTATTGGATACTCGTGCCAGGAGTTAGAATCCTGGAGACCTTCGGTTTAATTCTCTTGGAGTATCACTGTAGCAAATATCCGTTAGAAAGCTACCTAAAGGAACCTTCCATCAGGACGACATGGCCCAAAAAATGCAAGTAAACAAACAAACATGCAACATAAATTCTATACGTCTTTGGAAACTCTGGCTGTTCTTCTCGTAGTTCGCGTTCGCCTACCCTCAACCAGTGTCTTCCATCTCTGGCAGACGTGCGAGATTTCAAAATATATATGATAATATTGCTACATATATTAAAAAATAAACACGATTATTCTGTCAAACTCAGTTGTGCAGATGACGTCATCATTTAAAGATCGCTTTATCTTCATTGTTTGTAAAAATAATTGTCTGAAACTTCTGGAGAGCATGTAAGATATGTTTCTGCATGCATAGAAACAATAAAACAACTTTTGATTTCTGAAAGTTATGTCAAAACGCCATAGCCGACAGTCCCCTTAAGTTACACTTCCTGCCTTATCCACCCCTTAATTCTTAAGTGAAGGTCAAGGCGGCTACTCAGTTGTCAGACAGTTCACCACCTGCCAGTAACTATCAACATTTTGTTATAAATGTTAGCAGTTGAATTCCAGCTTTGCAGAACTCATTCTTGTATTAAAGGAATACCTAAGGTTTGTATAGTTAGAAAGAATACAAGTTACTTGAAAAACATTTTTTGTATTTTTACCATATGATAGTCCTTATATAATCTTTATTGTCCTTGTCAGGAAGTTTCTTTAGAATTGAATAATGGCGGTTTTAATGTCAGCTGTCTACAGTGTCAGAGAAAATGGGAAAATTTACAGGATGGCTATTATTATTATCAAACAAAATCTCAGGCAACAGGAACTTCATCCCATTGGCCGTATTTTACCAAAGTAAAAGAAGTAATGATTGCCTTGCATATTCCTGTAACTGGTGAGTATTTTAACTATAGAATTATGAAGTTTTATTTAGAAATGATTTATGTCACTGTTTGATACAATAATTCATATTGTGTAGCTGTTTAGCAATTCATGTTGTCTGTGTTGAATGCTTAAAATGATCATCAGCCTTCTAGATAAGAGCGTTACATCATCACCACCGTTTAATTTTTGCTTTTGGTTTTCCCTTTACTTGGATACACGTCTTAAGAATGCTCTCTAGTGTTTCTTATCTCATGGACATATTGTTTTAATTTCCCTTAGGTCAAAGTCTTTGTGTGTGTTATTTCTGCATGAATTTTTGGGTATTCCCTTTGGTTAGTATTCTGCCCTTTCATATATTCCCCTTATTAACCTGATTAGTCTTTTCACTCCTCATCATGTACCTATATTATTATTATTCTTTGGTATAATCAATATTATTATTATTATAATTATTATTTTTATTATTATTATTATAATTATAATTATTATTATTGTTATTAGAATAATGATTTATGTTTCAAGAATCCTATGGAACTTTCTTAAGCTGCATACAAGATTTTTCTCCATTGGATATACATGCACACTTATTCTGTGATAAACTATATTTCGATGTTCATTTTTTTTTTACTGCTGATTATACAGTGAAATTTTCAGAATTTTACTTATTTCTATATTTATTTTACTTTAACAGGAAAGCACTGCGCTTTCATGTACTTTTCCTATGAAAAATCTTTCTATTCATTGTGAAGTGAATATAGAGTTTTTGTAAAAAATTTTGGTTTGTTATATTAATTTACTCTAAATAATAGTAAATCAATGCGTAAACAGCTTCATATTCATTGCAAAGTGATTATGTAATTATGTAATAATTCCATAATTGAAAGCCATAGGAAAACCTGCAGAATTTTATTAGAGATACTGTTCATCAGGGCGATTATTGAATCTATTTGATAATGCTGACAATGCGATGTTGCATGAACATGAAATTTTAAAGAAAAAGACAAAGCAGTCAATTCTGGAAAGTATCCAGAAAGTGTAAATTAAAGGATGCAGTTATTGATAGTGAACGCCATTTAACAGAGAATTCCTGATGTTTTACCTGAAGTTCTCATGGAGCAAAATTCTCCCGCCAAGCAATAATCCCTTCCTCTCCCCTTAATAGGTGAAGCACATTGATGGTAAGTATGTAGTAAAGTACTGTACAACTTTGTTCCCTCGAGGATATAACCCTCCTGTCCCATGTTTAGTGTACCTCCTGAAGGGCAGGACTACAAGTAGTTCCCCTCCTGAAGGACGGGATTGTACTTATTTACCCTGGTAAAGGGTTGGACTGTTAGCAGTTTCCCTCATGAAGAGATCATGTTGCTGATCAGCGAGACAATGAACTCCTATGGGGGTGTTACTCAATTGGAGTTTCCCTTCCCGTGGTGGGAATTTTCTATTGCAGCTCAGGTGTTCGTTCTTTCTTTCATTCCCAATAGTGATCGTCGTCTGCCAGGCATGCCTGACAAGCCCCTAAATGTGAACCTTGCAAAGTGCCTGTGTTCTCTCCCTCCCCTTTCTCTTTGTTGGGCGCTTCCCCTGGGGAAGTAGTTAATGAAAGGGATGTTCTTGTAGGAACGCCTTTCGCTTAATTCCTTTGGGCTTGACGATCACTGTGGGAGGAAGTGATTGTACTCTCCTGCTATTTGGTTCCTTTATGGTCAGTCAAGTGGATCTGAGTACATAAGCCTGGGGAAGGTTGGCATTGCAGTCACATTTCCTGTTTCCTGTTGTGACGAGGGAAGTTTGTGCCTTACCCAAAGTTTCTCCAGTACCTTCAGAGTTAGCATTTGTGAGTATGGCGGTTGGCCAATAAGGGTTTTTTTTTTCCTTAATGCTACTTGTGCTCAGGTTGATTTTGATCGTTAGTTCTCTATTTGCTCAGGAGTTTTTCCTTACGATTGGTACCTTCAAGATTAATCAGTTAAGGAGAAGTGCAGGGTATACCTCATAGCCCCATGTGAGTGGTTCCTAAATGCATCAATTGGCCACGTTGAAGGGATCCAGTCTCTTTTTAGAAAGCTCCTGTGGCTTCTTTCTCCATGGAAACATCAGCTGGGTAACTAGACTTTCCAAAAAAGGTTGGCCAGGGAAGAAGAATCACATAGTTTCCTATTCTAGTTCTTTTTCCTTCTCATCTTTATACAATTGTAACACTACTGCTCAGAAAAAGAATAAGTTTAAGTTCAAAATGACCTATGCAAAGAGTCTCTTAAGATTTTGAGTGATCTCTTCTTACACGTGAGAGAAAGCCAGCGCTCTACTGAAAACCAGGGGAGGTACCTTTTTGAGCAGTATACGAGCATAGGTTCATGCTACCAGCACTCGGTCTCATATGATAGGGATGAAGAAATACCTCTTCCCTTTTCCCTGAACTACCCCTGGATCTCTTTCTTTGGATCCTGAGGAGACCGCTCATTAGTTGTATAATTTGACCAGCACCTGCACTGGACATTTAAGCACATCATCTAAGGTAACACATTCACCTTAAATCTTAAGGAAGGTTGGAATGACTGGCCTTTTTACTTTTTCTTGTTATCCTCATCATGGGGATGAAGCAGCTGCAACTGTTGTGTGTAGCATTGTGGTCACAAAATCAGGGAAATAGAAGAGAAGTCCTCCATATGTGGGCTCAGCTCAATATTTCTGAAAAAGAATACAAAATTATGGGACCAGGCAAATGGAAGGGCAAAAAAAAAAGAAAAAAAATTCTGTACCACTAGTACTGTCTGCTGTGGAATATGCCGAACTGGTCAATGACTGGTCCCTGTTCTAGGCTTCGAGCACTGAGCCGGTCTGACCATACGACCACACGTGCTCTCCAGAGGGAGTGTACACTATGCCTTTCTTGCTCTCAAGGGTCTGGGTTTGTTTTCCAGACATGGAATAGCATGGCCCTATTCATGGTCTGCCTGCTAAATATATGCACCCAGACCTATTCTGAATTGATTTTTGTTAGATGAAACAAACCTAGAACTGGTTGAGAAACACATAGTCTCTATCCTTGTGGTACTGTTGAACTGATTATTGGTCACAGTAGCACCTTTTGGCCACAAAGGCAAGAATTGCTCCAAGGATCGAATAGCTGCTGGAATCCTCATCTACGTCTTAAAAGGGTAATGTCGTGGTAGTGGTGAAAAGAGATACCATTTATTAGTACTTCTTCATCAACTGTACAGTATCCTAAAGGCTTTGGTATTTTAAGGGAAATTGCAGTGAAGCCTTTGGAGGCAGCCATGCCATTTGGCTTGGTCTAGAGCAGGGACGGGGAACATGCGGCCTTAAGGCCGCATATGGCCTTCTGGATCATCAAGTGCGGCCTTCTACGGCCTTTGATATATGTACAACAGGGATCGGCAACCTTTTGAGCACAATGTGTCACTTGATAATTTATAAAAAAAATTTTACTACCTTGCGTGCCAGTTGTTATTTTTAGAACCATATAGGAAAATTAAAATTATACATGTATAGTATGTAGTGACCATTTCACTTATAATCTATTTTCCTGAACATGCATGACATAAATGTTTGATATGCCATAATAAAGCATATTTTCCATTAGTAAGAGTCTTTCAATGCTTAGCAATACACAGACATAGTTTTTAACTGACTTCAGTTCCTTGTTTTCGCAAACATTCACGGTTTTGAACACATTACTTTGTTTCTCATAGCTGGATACTACATTCTTAATTGCCTTAGCCTTGACTGCTAGTGTTTTCTTTCAAAGTGTGGTTCAACACTCGATGTGAGAGACACAACATTCTTGCAGCAGAGAGCACAAACAGCACGGTCAATCTGATAAATAAATCCAGTCATTTCTCCATGATGACTGAAATAATCGGACATGAAACTTTAATTTTTTTTTCATAGTACAGTAGTCATCGTGACAATTAATTAGAAAGAATATTACATACGGTGACTAAAAGACTCACTGGAACAACAGGGACCATACTCAGGTAGCGTAATCAAAATCTCAAGGAATTATAAACGGGACCATACTCGGGTAGCCAATCTGACCTGATGAGGGGAATTACTTGATCGTGGGATATGACATGCAAAATCGTATTTGTGCGGATCGGTACACATCATAGGAAAGGAAATGTAGTGAGATAGATAGATCGATAGATAAATAGATAGATAGATATATGATAATTTAAATCATAAAAAATTATAAGAAACTATGCACAATACACATTCTCTCTCTCTCTCTCTCTCTCTCTCTCTCTCTCTCTCTCTCTCTCTCTCTCTCTCTCTCTCTCTCTCTCTCTCTCTCTCTCTCTCCTCTCTCTCTCTCTCTCTTAGGATTACTTCTTTGCTCCTTCGAATCAAAGGCCGTGCCGCGTGCCATAGGTTGCCGACCCCTGATGTACAGCATGTGCAGTATGGTTCTGCTTTGACAATGAATAGTGTGTGTTTGAAATCATTCTACTGTATGTACACACATACAAATATGGGAAAGTTGTGTTCAGTGATGTACCTCCCAGAGAATGGAAGCAATTTTTCCTTGAATTCAATGAATCCTAACTTAATACAACTAGCAGTTTTTCCTTGTCAGCTGCAGCAGCTGTTGTAGCTGACAAGGAAAAACTACTAGTTGCAGTGAGTGAGTGATTTAACGCATGATGGACGAGAGTGTTCCTGTTTTGTCCATCTCCTCACTGTGATCTATGTTAGTTTTAGATGAGTCAACAGGTTCCAGATTTTTGGCATAAAAATATTTTATTTGTGCTTTCACTGATGAGTTTTGATTGTATGAAAAACAGCTTCCATTAGATAACCTTAACGCAAGGACAAGAGGAACAGACATTTTAACAACTGCAATATGCAATATCACAAAGGAGGACTAAATTTTACTTCCTTATTATAATAAGTTATGCACTGATGGTGTTCCACCTATGATGGCTAAAAACTAGGGATTTATTGAACATCTTAAGTAAGCAAATAATTGATTTTTTTCAATGAAAACAGCTAAGTGTGTTTAAACCTAAATATTTTTACTGGGATGTTGCATTTTTATGAGAAGTGATTGTTTAAAAAATATCTACTTGCTAATATAAAATATTTTAAAAGGTTATATTGTTGATATTTATAAGCTATCTTTTCCAAAAGATTAATATTATCTTATTTATCACTTTAATACAAAGAACCTACTTGCTTAACTAAAGTAATATGAAAAGACATGCTTTCGATATTATTCATATACTTACGGTAGTTTGAAAACTACCCAAACTTGAATGAAATATTTTAAAATCTAGTTTTCAATATAATTCATTTACTGATTACTTTTATAAAAAGTACTCAATTCAAATATTTGAAATTGTAATGCTTTAAGTTTTATAAACCTGTCACTCTTTAGATTACTAATAAATTATTTGGAGGATGAAATAACCAACAAAATTCTATGCGGCCTTAAGGAGCATTGAGGAATTGCAAGATGGCCTTCATCCAAAAAAAGGGTTCCCCACCCCTGGTCTAGAGGAAGGTTCAAGCTTTCTCTAAATCCTAGAAATGACTGCAAGCAGCTTTTTCCTCCAGAAGGGTTGGACCTGGCTCCACCCATTCTTGACTCTCTCAAGCTCAGTCCAGAAGGGATGTTAGTAGGAGAAGGGGGAAACCGGTAGTTGTTAGACTGTTTTCAGTCGGAACTTTTGTTCCATATTCAGCCTCCAAAGAGGAACACCTCATACTTTTGGTAACTCAAGGGACTGGTAGTGCATGCAGGTCTTCGTCATTTTCAAAGTTCCTGTTTATTTTCTTAGATATTCACACGAGCGTCTAATTGAATGTTAATTTTTCGCTGCTTAGAATTACCGCTTCAGAGGTTTAATGATGAGATTGTGACTACTATTTGCTCATATTAAGATTTGATAATTGTAATTGAGGAAAGTCTGATTTTACTCCCAAGAAAAGGACCAAGAAAAGGACAAATACCCGGGAATGCTGTTTGACAGATTTTTTTCATTATACTCTTAACAGAAACTCGGAGAGGAGGAGCATTTGTTCCTGATCAGTAGGAAGTGCTGAACCACTCATAATAGTAAGAAAGAACTATTGGTAGAAAGAGAATAGAGAGTAAACTCTCTTCTTCTACTAACCCGTTGAGATACTAACGCTAGAGAGTTTTAAGTTCTTTGACTGGCCAGGCAGTACTACATTGGATCCCTCTCTCAGGTTACAGCTCATTTTCTTTTTGCCTACACATACACTGGATAGTCTGGCCTATTCTTTACATATTCTCCTCTGTCTTCATACACCTGACAACACTGAGATTACCAAGCAATTTTTATTTGCTCAAGGAGTTAATTACTACACTGTAATTTTTCAGTGGCTACTTTCCTCTTGGTAAGGGTAAAAGAGAGACTTTAGCTATGGTAAGCAGATTTTCTAGGAGAAGGACACTCCAAAATCAAACCATTGTTCTCTAGTCATGGGTAGTGCCATAGTTTCTGTACCATAGTCTTCTTCTGTCTTGGATTAGAGTTCTCTTGCTTGAGAGTACACTCGAGCACACTTTTCTATCCTGTTTTACTTCCTTAAGTTTAAAAAATAATTATAGTTTATACAGTATATGAAATATTTGTTGTAATGTTGTTACTGTTCTATAAAAGGGATTTTGACAAAGGAAAAATCTATTTCTTGGGAGATACCTGTGACGCCCGGTGAAAAGGGTCCTTCCTTACACTTTTCTGATATAAATACTTCCAAATATACCAGAGAAAGTTAAAGTATGGAATGCAGAGGTTACTACCCTCGCGCGAGCACCCAGTGGGCGTCGTGTATAAAGCAGGGGCATGTGAAAACCACTATTCACAGGCTGTCTTCCATTTAGATAATTCCTTCATCAAAGGGAAGGGCCGTAACAGAGGCCCTAGCTACCTTACCTGAGCCACTCTACCGATGCCCGACGCTAGCGACATCTGTACTTCATCCTTCTGTTGGACTTCGTAAGCGTCGTTTTGTTATTTCAGAGGATGAAGATAAGCCTGCTAACGCGGCTGCGGATTATAAGGTTTTCTCTCGCTCCCTCCTTGAGCTTTATGGGGAGGAGTTTCAACCTGCTTCTCCTCGTTCTCGTCAGTCGCAGTTTAGCATGAAGAAGGCCAAAAAGCAGTTGGCTTTCAATAAAATGAAGCTGTCGGCTTTCAACAAAATGAAGCTGTCCATCTCGGCTAGGAAGGCTCACGCTAGAGTTGATGACTGGCTGAAGGAGCGTAGGTAAGCGGTAAAGACCACCTTCTCGTTTCCACCAGCTCGACTTGCGTCTAAGGCGGGCATGTGGTACGAGACTCGAGAAGCTCTGGGCCTGGGAGTGTCTGCCTCCTCCCAGGGGGACTTCTCTGGCATTGTTGACTCTTCCAGAAGACATGCCCTTAACTCAGCGAAGGGGATGTGGTCTATGCCTGAGCTTGACCACCTCGTCAAGGGAATTTTCCGAGCCTTCAAAGTCTTCAGTTTTTTGGACTGGTCCCTGGGTACGCTGGCCAGGAAAACAGAACGGTTGGAAGAAACAGAAGACCTTACTTGTATTATGGCCTGCATGGACAAGGCTCTTAGGGATGGGTCAAATGAGTTAGCTTCCCTATTTTCTGCCGGAGTTTTAAAGAAGAGGGCCCTTTTATGTTCCTTCACTTCCAGAGCAGTTACGGTCGCGCAGAAGGCTGAGCTCCTCTACGCCTCTCTCTCGGAGCACCGTTTTCCTGAGTCCCTTATCAGGGACATTACCCTTTCGCTTGCGCAAAAGGCCACACAAGACCTCCTGTCACGCTCTGCAAGGAAGCCTTTACCAGTGATTCCATCGTCACTGAAGAGAGAGGAGAGGAAGCTTCAGTAGCCCTTTTGAGGTAGAGCTCCTATGAGAACAGACTTCAGGGGAAGAAGGCAGGAGACGGGCGGTAGAACGAATAGAGGTTCGTTCAGGTCCCACTCCAGGAGATGAAGCTAAAGTCCTCCAGATAGCGGTAGGAGCAAGGCTGTCACTTTTTTGGCATGTCTGGAAGAAGAGAGGGGCGAACGCCTGGTCCCTTTCGGTCATCAAGAAGGGATACAAGATCCCCCTCTTGAAGAAGCCTACGCTTTCAAATACACCTCTAGCCTTAGTGGGGCAGTACTCGGACGCTGTGAAACAAGGGGCTCTACTGGATCCGGTGAACCAGATGCTGGAGAAGGGAGCGATGAAGTCAGTTCTGGAACTATCTTCCCCAGGTTTCTACAATCGCCTGTTTCTGGTACCCAAGAGTTCGGGTGGATGGAGACCAGTTCTAGATGTCAGCGCTCTGAATGTCTTTTTGGAAAAGACAAAATTTACCATGGAGACGACTCAGTCGGTGCTGGCAGCGGCACGTCCAGGGAACTGGATGGTGTCTCTGGATTTACAGGACATTTACTTTCACATCCCCATTCATCCGACTTCAAGGAAGTTCCTATGATTCATGATTCAGGGTAAGTGTTTCCAGTTCAAGGCTCTTTGCTTCGGCCTCAGCACTGCTCCTCAAGTCTTCACCAGAGTAATGGCGAACGTGGCAGGATGGCTTCATCAAGAGGGGATAAGAGTATCTCTATATCTGGACGACTGGTTGATAAGATCCCGGTCGAAGGAGAAATGTCTGGAGGACCTATGCAAGACTTTTATGATGGCTCAGGAACTGGGTCCTGTCATCAACAAGGAGAAGTCCCAGACCGAACCGAGTCAGACAATTCTTTATTTTGGGATAGTTCTGGACTCAGTTCGTTTTCGGGCCAAGAAAGGCAGACCAGGTGCCTCGGGAAGGTTCAGGAATTTCTGGAAAGTCAGAAGTGCTCAGCGAGGGATTGGATGAGTTTGCTGGGAACCCTCTCCTCGCTCGAACAGTTTGTCTCTCTGGGAAGAATGCACCTCAGACCTCTTCAACACTTCCTATCAAGGGTGTGGGACAGGAAGATTCAGGAGGACTCGTTTTCCTTCCTCATTCCAGCAGAAATCAAAAGTCATATGATTTGGTGGCTGGATCCAGCTATTTTAGGGGAAGGAATCTCCCTGTTCAGGAAGAACCCAGACCTAGTGTTGTTCTCAGATGCTGCGGAGTCAGGATGGGGAGCAACACTGTGAAGCAAGGAGGTTTTAGGCTCTTGGGGAAAGGAACAAAACGGATGGCACATCAACAGGAAAGAGTTGATGGCTATTCTGTTAGGACTGAAGGCTTTCAAAGACTCCGTGTCGGGGAGGATAGTGGAGGTCAATTCGGACAACACCTCGGCTTTGGCTAACATCAGAAAGCAAGGGGGAACTCACTCTCTGTCTCTGTTCAAAACAGCAAAAGAGCTCCTTCTGTGGTCGAAGGAGAACAACGTAGAACTTCTAACAAGATTCGTGCAGGGACAGAAGAATGTAGGGGAAGACATGCTCAGCAGGAAAGGGCAAGTTCTTCCCACGGAATGGACCCTCAACCATCAGGTCTGTCAGAGTCTGTGGAAGTTATGGGGGAGGCCTTTAATAGACCTCTTCGCCTCCAACCAAAACAAAAGGATCCCCAACTACTGCTCCCTAGTTCCGGACGAGGAGGTGTCCATCAAGAAGGCGTCTACTGCTATAGTAGACGCCTTCTTGATGGACACCTATGCATTCCCCCCATTCAAGATCATCAATCTGGTCGTCAGGAAATTCGCTCTCCTCGAATCAGGAAGAATGATCCTGGTAGCTCCATTCTGGCCAGCAAGAGAATGGTTCACAGAGGTGTTGGACATGTTAGTGGACTTTCCAAGAAGCCTTCCTCCAAGTCCAAAGCTTCTCAAACAGCCCCACTTCGAGAGGTATCATCAAAACCCCCTCACTCTACGACTGACTGCCTTCAGACTATCGAGAAGCTTGTCAGAGCGAGAGGCTTTTCTGCGCAAGCTGCATGAGCTATTGCCAGAGCGAGGAGGGTCTCTTCGCAAAGTCTACCAATCGAAGTGGGAAACCTTTAGAGCATGGTGTAAGCAGCACAAAGTTTCCTCAACCACTACCTCTGTGAGCCAAATAGCTGATTTTTTGTTGTCCATCAGACAAGACACTAAACTGGCCGTATCCACTATTATAGGGCACATGAGTATGCTTTCAGCTGTCTGTAAGCACAGAGGCATAGACTTAACTCAGGATAGAGACTTGCAAGATCTCTTGAAGTCTTTTGAAACAACTAAGCAGGCTCAGTTAAGACTCCCAGCTTGGAATTTGGATGTGGTTCTGAGGTTCCTATGCAGCAAGAAGTTCGAACCCATCTCACAAGCGTCCCTTAGAGATGTTACTAAGAAAACCCTCTTCCTGATGGCTCTGGCCACAGCAAAAAGGGTCAGCGAGGTTCACGCCATTGAGAAGCAGTTGGGCTTTAACCAGGATGGAGCAGTATGTGTGTTGAGGATCGACTTCCTCGCTAAGAACGAGAATCCATTAAAACCCTGGCCGCGGACGTTTGAGGTTCCTAACCTCACTAATGTGGTGGGTCAAGAGCAGGAGAGGCTCCTCTGCCCAGTTAGAGCCCTCAGGGCATATTTATCTCGTACTAAGAATGTTAGAGGTGCATCCAATTCTTTATGGTGCTCAGTAAAAGATCCGCTAAAACCCCACTCAAAGAATGCATTATCATTCTTCTTGAGGGAAACAATAAGAGAATCTCACCTCTTCTGTGAGGAGGAGAACTTCGGTCTTTTAAAAGTAAGGGCTCATAAGGTGAGAGCCATTGCTACTTCACTGGCATATCGTAAGAATATGTCAGTTAGACAGATTATGGACGCAACGTTCTGGAGAAGCAACTCTGTGTTCTCCTCTCATTACCTCAGAGAGGTAAGAGTAGATTATGAAAGGTGTTACACCTTGGGCCCATACGTAGCTACTGCTTCTGTATTGGGCAAAGGAGTTACTACCTCCCCTCAACCTTAACTTTTGTATGCCTGTGTTTGGGTTTTGGTTTTTATGGTTGTCTGAGGACTCTGATTTGTGGTACAGTGCCCTCAGTCTAGCTAGATAGTTGGTTAGTTTGAGTAAGGTTGCAGTTTTTAAAAAAGGGGCATAGGTAGTGCTGATGTCTAGTCAAGTTGTTGGTCTCACCCCATTTGACAGACTCAATTGAGTTGTTTCAGCATGACAGGTCCACACCTGGCTGACACTCCTAAGGGAAAGCGACTCAAGAGGCAGGAACCTTCGAAGTCAGCTACCTTAGCAGGTAAGGAATCAAGGTGTTTTTTCCTACAATTTATTGTTGTTTTCCCAACGATGTTAGCTGTCTGTCACCCTCCTCCAAATGTGTGAATCAGCTATATATATATATATATATATATATATATATATATATATATATATATATATATTATATATATATATATATATATATATATATATATATATATATATATATATATATATATATATATATATATATATATATATATATATATATATATATATATATATATATATATATATATATATATATATATATATATATATATATATATATATATATATATATATATATATATATATATATATATATATATATATTATATATATATATATATATATATATATATATATATATATATATAATATATATATATATATATATATATATATATATATATATATATATATATATATATATAAATATAATATATATATATATATATATATATATATATATATATATATATATATATATATATATATATATATATATATATATATATATATATATATATATATATATATATATATATATATATATATATATATATATATATATATATATATATATATATATATATATATATATATATATAATATATATATATATATATATATATATATATATATATATATATATATATATATATATATATATATATATATATATATATATATATATATATATATATATATATATATATATATATATATATATATATATATATATATATATATATATATATATATATATATATATATATATATATATATATATATATATATATATATATATATATATATATATATATATATATATATATATATATATAATATATATATATATATATATATATATATATATATATATATATATATATATATATATATATATATATATATATATATATATAATATATATATATATATATATATATATATATATATATATTATATATATATATATATATATATATATATATATATATATATATATTATATATATATATATATATATATATATATATATATATATATATATATAATATATATATATATATATATATATATATATATATATATATATATATATATATATATATATATATATATATATATATATATATATATATATATATATATATATAATATATATATATATATATATATATATATATATACAGTGAACCCTCGTTTATCGCGGTAGATAGGTTCCAGACCCGGCCGCGATAGGTGAAAATCCGCGAAGTAGTGACACCATATTTACCTATTTATGTAACATGTATATTCAGACTTTTAAAACCTTCCCTTGTACGTAGTACTGTTAACAAACTACCCTTTAATGTACAGAACACTTAATGCATGTACTAAAACAGGCACAAATATTAAGGGCGACTTTATATCATGCGTTTCCTAAACACGCCAAAAAGCACGATAAAAAATGGCAACCAATGTTTTGTTTACGTTTATCTCTGATTATAATGAAGAAACAAACGCATTTACTCATCTGTGTATAGGTTAGTTTCTGCATCGATTATATTGATTATTCAGTACAGTAGGTTGATTTGGTTATTACTAATGTTTTACTTAATTTTTCTTAGGACTTCCAAATGAAATGTTTTTCTTTATGACGCCGCCTCAAACGACGGCGTCATAAAGTACGTTCAGTAAACAAACTAAGGAATTTAACGCCCATGATGAAAGTGATAAATAATGATATTACAGTAAAAGCTTTAATAAAATATGTTATTACAAATATTATTTACCGTATCTATATAAAATCATACATACGTAGCAAAGCAGGAAAACAATCTACGAGAGAGAGAGAGAGAGAGAGAGAGAGAGAGAGAGAGAGAGAGAGAGATTGTTTTACATACATAAATGTAAATTTTAAACAAAAAAAAAATAGCCCCATTTCATATAAAATAGATTACAAATATTTTACTTTATCATATTACAGTAGTTTGTATAATACTGTAAAGTTCAGTACAGTATGTTGTTGTTAAAGTCGTGGCGATGAAATTATCACGAAACAAAAACACGCCATTTGAGTACAACAGCTGATTCTCTCTCTCTCTCTCTCTCTCTCTCTCTCTCTCTCTCCTCCTCTCTCTCCTCTCTCTCTCTCTCTCTGTCTCTCTCTGTCTCTGTCTCTCTCTCTCTCTCTTCGTGTTATACAATACTTACATTTAGATGAAGAAACTAAAATTAGTTTTCTTAGTGTCAATTAAATACGAAACGAAATAATTAGGCCGAGTCTACATCCATTTCAATCATAGCTAAAAATACGGCATCTGATTTCATCAGCAAACCACTATTTTTTGGGAAATATCATTTTATTCTAGAAAATTGCCACTCTTTAAATAGTTAATTGCACATTAAGAAAGAGTGTACTTTTGTTTTTAAATTTCGGGTTTGTTTTAAAAATCGAGTATTGTTGACTTCTTTTTTTTTACTTTTGGCTGTGATTAGATCAGCTGTCATCTAGCTGCCGCTCTTGAGTGTGTACGAATACACTAACAAAGTATCATTTATACCATTTCTTAACTTATTCAAACTGTCTACAGTATACAGTTGATATTACATAAGCACCAATGTGTTATAACCTATCAAATTTTTTTGTTTATTACATTTAAACCCCCCTCTATCTCTCTCTCTCTCTCTCTCTCTCTCTCTCTCTCTCTCTCTCTCTCTCTCTCCTCTCTCTCTCTCTCTCTCTCTCTCTCTGTGGGCTACTTTTCACTACCTCCCATTCCTTACCTCTCTATCTCTCTAACAAATGATATCTTTGTTGCTCCTCAAAGTTTCATTTATATTGAAAATCAATCACGATTCAATTTTCCTTACTTTCTCCAATCTCGCACCATCGGCCACATCGCGGTATTTTCGATATTTCTGGAAAATCCGCGATATATGTATATACATGGGTTATGAAAAAAATCCGCAAAGTGGTGAATCCGCGATGGTCGAACCGCGAAGTAGCGAGGGTTCACTGTATATATATATATATATATATATATATATATATATATATATATATATATATATATATATAACTGCCAGGTAACTTCTATTCATAAAAATGGAGTTTTTATGATAAAACAGTTTTATGAATACTTACTTGGCAGTTATATATATATTTTAAGTCCCACCCTCCTCCCCTCAGAAGACAGGTCGGGCAAAGATGATCTGAGGAACAGAAAATGGGAATGATTCCAAGTACCACCTTGTAAGGGTTGTTAACCACCTAACCGCACAACCACCACACGGCGGTTGCCGCGAGTTTTGAAAAATTCTGCCGGACGTCAGAGACTATAGCTATACATATATAACTGCCAGGTAAGTATTCATAAAACTTTGTTTTATCCTAAAAACTCCATTTTTTTCCACATAAAATCACAGTGTTTTACCATTGTTTAGAGATAATTACAAAAATCTTTTTTTCAAAATAATTCTTTAATCACTTACCAAAGAATGAAAAAATATTTTTGTTGTTTAGAGTGAAATACATTGGAGAATAAATCAAAATTTGAAAAAAATATTCTGTAATCAGCTTTAAAACAAATAAACATGGAAATGTAGCTTATTATAGGATAAATGAGCAAGTATATCCAATGATGTCAAATCTCGCATAGAGCTCCAGTAGCGAATCCATGACCTCGTAGAAAAGGGTTAATAGAAGTAACCAGAGATCAGGATGATTTACTTCTCTGTCCTGTGAGGGCACTACAGCACTACCTGAAGACAACTCAGTCCTTCAGACCACAGCACCAGACTCTTCCTTAGCACTGGCATTGGTGAATAAAAAGAAATTATTGATACCATCTTCTGGCTTTGGGAAATCATCAGACGGTCATATCTGGGGTAATCCGAAGGATCAGAGTGAACTTCCCAAGCATCGATTACGAAGTCAGAGAAATTGGCTTAATGCTAGCCTTCAGGAAGGCTGGTGCCTGGAAATGCCGAACAAACTCCCCCACCCTCTACCTTCAGGAGTATACCCAGAGGCCCGTGGATATTTTCACCCTTGGTCCCCGGGTGGTAGCTACTGAACAGGTTGTGTAGTGAACTTAGATCTCTCATGGGACAAGAAGCATTTTGTCTAAGACAGCGGTTGTGACAAAAGTCTCTCTAGGATGAGAGGTATGAATGTCTGGCCCTTTTCCCTCTTTTCTCTCCCTTTTTTAGGGTGCAGTGATTATGCTATCATTTACAATATTGCTTGGTTGATGCAAGAAAGCCTCTCAACAGAGGAACTTTAATGTCCATTTTGAGTAAGAAGTTTCTCCCCCATCCTTCTTATGAGTGGGAGGATGGACAGAGATGTATGTAAACTCATTTCTTTAAAGGACCATAATTTTTAGACATCATTTCCTTTAATGGATATAGGTTCTTCCATCATGGTCTATTAGGCGTTGGTAGGAACCTAGCCTATCACCAGGGATAACCTATTCCTAGGTTGTTAGGAGGTTGGCAGGAATCATCACTACAGGTCCAAGTGCTTGGACATCCTGGAATTTAATCTATCCTTATAGGGATAAGGAGAAGTTTCTTATTAAGTGACGAAGATGTTTATTTCTGTAATAACAAATCACAAATCTTGAAGGTCATTTGTATTTCTTCCTAACTATACAAACCCGAGTCCTTTAAGTTATACAGTACTTCCCACCTCAACTGCCCTACAAGTCCAAAGTTAAAGTCAACGTTGGTTTCTCAGTGGACTGTCGAGTGGGTCTGGCTCACCCGTCACCTAGAAGTAACTACCACCATTTGATTATAAATTTCAACAACCGAGTTCCAGCCTTGCTGAATCATACTCCTATTAAAGGACTCATTTTGTATCTTTAAAAAAAAAACAAATTACTATAAAAATTTGTGATTTGTTTTTTATTTACGATTAAAATTTTCAGTTCAAGTTGATGTTGAAACAAATGAGAGGTGTACTGGAAGAAAGGAACTGAAGAGTCAAGGCTTAAAGAGAATTGTTTCAAGAAAAAAACCTGTGGATAGAAAGTACCATGATATGCCAGCTAAGAGTATTCTGAGCCGAATAAATCAGCTGGAGTCATATGCCAACATCAGCCATCGCTTGGAGTATGTTGAAGGAAAGGTGGAAGAGATGCAGTATAACCTTGAAGCCTTTAGGCAAACTAATATTATTCTGTCGCAAATCGTATCAGAACTAAGGAGAACTAATCAAATGATTGAAATTGAAAATGGCTGCAGGTTTAGAAATTCTCACAAACAGCAGCAACAAGCACATGGATCAGGAAGTCCAAATCCGGAAATCATAATAGTTGAAGAGCAGATGTGATTTATATTTTATTTAGAAATTTATGGGTAACAAAGGAAAAGGTAAGCTTAAAATAAGATTAAAATATTGGTATAAAAATGCAAAATCTGAAGCAATTTCAGTTTTGACAGATCAATGTACCTTACAGTATATGGCTGTATACCTTGTCTTATATTTTTTTTAATTCTGCTCATATTGTATTATTGCACATATGTACAGTGTAAATTTTTTTATATTTATCCAGTAGTCACATTGGTATATATATCAAACCAGAAATTTGTATTAAACAAGTAAAAATTCAAATCAACCCCCTAAACAAGATGGTAGTCCCCCTGTATGCCTGGACACAAATGTAAACAATGATACACTACAGCATTTGTATCTCAGGTTTTATCTGCCAAGTGAGGTGTACTGACTTGTTTCAGGAGCAATCAATTTGTTTAAAAACATGTTTCTAACCAAAAGGGCAATACTAGCTCACGTAAGACCGTCTTTGAGAAGTATTGGTAAGGTGACCATGCCTATCTCAAGGACTTCTCAACCTCTGTCTACGTCATCCTAAGTGGGCACTGATTTACAAGTTGATGAAAAGTGGCTAGATATACAGGGATGCACTCACCTTACCGTTTTTTTAAATACCAGTATGTACTTACCTTGTGTATTCAGTTGTGTTGAGGCCACACACCAAAATATCAAAAAACAAGATTGCTCTCGTTCTCAAATATAATTGCCATCACATTTTGAAGTATCATTTAGAGAGGTTAGGAGTTAACTTGATCCCATTTCTGCATATATATGGGATTCAGCTTTGGGACTACCTGAGAAGAATGTAGAAGATTAAGAAATTTTTTAATTAGATGTTTTTTTATACTTACCCAGTAGTCACACTAAACCCACCCAACCTTCCCCCTAATATCAAGACAGACAGTGAGATACAAATGGAGTGCCATTATTGTATTTAATTTTTGGGGTTGGTATACAGGGGGAGACCTCCAGCCTGTCTAGGTAGTAGTTTTGAATTTTCGCTTGCGGACTCCATACCTCTTGTTTGGTAGATATAGCTTGGTAGCCTCAGGGCAAGTTGAAAAAAGATGATTATGAAAATGTATTATATTGTCAAAGAGTTTCAAGAAATCTTATATAGTAGCATGATTACTATATATAATTGTTAATATGAAGCAAATATTTTCAACTAATAGAATACAGCATCTTGTAAGATTTACTGTATATGCAATCATAAATAACATTCCTGTATTTTGCATTTTTATTTATTCTTGTGGACCTACTATACCAACGATATTATTTCATCTAATGTTTTGGGTAGTTATTTTATATGTATTTTTTTGTTTGGGGGCCATTAAAATACCCTGCTTTGTTTTAATTTTGCTTCTCTTGTTGACATACTAGCACTAAATATAGTTTGTTCCGTAACCGAAATACAAACCACGCTATTTACATTGGGTTTACTTTCGGCGTAGCTGAAATTGACGAGCCAATAGATTTTAACGAGGGTTAACTACCCCCGCGCTAGTTAGCGGGGGTAGGGGAAGGGGTAGCTTGCTACCCCTCCCCCCTACACACCGGTGATTTGCTTCACTTCACTTTTGGCTCGGATGATGTGCAGACGTGTCTGTCTATCGTCCTCGTTATTGACAGCCTTAATCTTTTCCTTGCTTTTCCTCAGCTGTGTGTTTGAAGTTGGCCTCGCCCTTTGGTATTCATCATGCGCAAGTGCCCTGGGATCTCCGGCCGCCCTTACGGTACCTTCGTGTCGGCGGTGGATAACGATCCTCAAACCCTTTGCCCGCAGTGTCGCGGCCGACGGTGTGATAGGGAAAATATATGTAGTGAGTGTAGGGAGTGGTCTGCCTCCCAGTGGGAGAGGTTTGCCCGCCGGCGTAAGAAGAAGTCCAAGAGAGACCGTTCTCCTTCGGGGGTTGCCTTGAAGGAGGAAGGCTCTCGGGACTCTTCTTCCGTCGCCCAAACCTCCTCCGAAGCTCCCCCTCGTCCGGCTTCTAGTGAGAGGCCGCCGAGTGGGAGCACAGGCCCTTGTTCTGTTTCCCGACCTCGGTGTGCGGGAGAGGGCGTCGCCTCCCATAGCGGGGCGGCAGCCCCTCCTCCTCCGGGGGAGGATTTTGATAATGTTGATCCTGTGTCTAATGATGATCTTTTTCAGCTTTGGGCTTCCTTGGGGCTTAAGGGCCTGCCCTCTAAGGAAGCCCTGTTTGACCTTATTCAGTTAGGGGCCGCTGTCAAGCAGTCGCCAGTGATAGCTGAGGTAGATCCTCTGTCTATCGTCGATGTCGTGGTGGCAGAGGCTTCCGACGAGTCTAGTCAAACCTCTGCGGCTCCTGATGTTGATGACGTTGCTGAAGGCTCTCCTCCCCCTTCTGTACATCCTTCGAAGGGGGAAGGGGGTCCCAAGGTCTCTCCTGCGGCTAAGTCTCCCCCTCGGGGGAGCGCTCTGACTGAGACTCCTCTTCGGAGGACTGATGATCCTGGCTGCCTTCGCCGTAAGGCTCATCGTCCGCTTCGCCGCAAAGGCCTCCCTTCTCCCTATAAGGGTGTCAAGAGGCGCCTTTTCGAGTCTGCTCCTCCTCCGTCCTCCGATGGGGACTCCTCGCCGGGAGCAAACTGTAGCAGCCGCATCCTTAGACCTCTCCGGGGATCGTTCACGTTCTCCCAGTCAAGATGCCTGAAAACTTTAAATCACTCAATCAATCAATCACGTTCTTCCACGCCTTCCAGACCTTCTACTTCCTGTGCAGATGGCCAGCAGTCTTCTGATCTCGTCAGCCGACGGGCAGCAGTCCCTTCGGGGCAAAGGGATGTTGCCGACGATGTGGGCGCTTCCCTTGCGCATCAGGGTTCCTCTGCGCGCCCTCCTGCGCGTTCACGCGTAGTAGCGCACTCTCCTGTTTGCCAGCGCTCTTCTGATGGTCAACGTCCCACTGCTCGCCAGCGCTCTCCTATGGACAACGAACATCCTCCTGTTCCTGCTGCGCGCCAGCGGTCTCCTGAGCGCACTAGATCTCCTGCTCGTAACGCGCACCTGCGCTTCCAGTTCCTGACACGCGCCCTGTGCGCCCACGCGCCCTAGAACTCCGGTTTAGGACATGGGGAAGGACTCAACTTCTCCTCGGGATCCTGCTCGTCAGCTTTCTCCTGCGCAGCAACGCACGCGGTCTCCTGCGTGTACATCCAGAGTTCCTGCACGCCCATGCGCCTCCTCTTCCTGAGACCACTTGCGAGCATTCGCCTTTGCGCGGCGCGCCGATAGCTCCTGCACAGTCTTCTACGCGCCGTCTTCCTGCTCGCCAGCGTTCTCCAGCGCGCCAGCGATCTCCGACGCGTCAACGTTCTCCTGCTCGTCAGCGATCTCTTGTGCGTCAACGATCACCAGCGCGTCAGCGCTCCCCTGAGCGCCGGCGATCTCCAGATCCCCCTCGTGATCCATCGCCTGCGCAAGCGCTCTCCTACGCGTCAGCGCCCAGCGGATCCGGAGAAACATAGGTCCCCTGCAATCAGCTCGCCTGCGCGTTCTACGCGCCATCGCTCGCCAACGCGCCATCGCTCGCCAACGCGTCATCGCTCGCCAACGCGCCATCGCTCGCCAATGCGCCACCACGCCACCACGCGCCATCGCTCGCCAACGCGCCATCGATCGCCGACTCGCCATCGCTCGCCCGCGCGTCACAGGTCTCCAGGACACTATCGGTCCCCTGGCCCTCAGCAGTCTCCTGAGCGCTCTCATTCGGCCACGCGCCAGCGCGTTCACTCGCCAACGCGCCAACATGCTCACTCGCCAGCTCGCCAACGCGCCTGCTCGCTCGCGCCCACGCGCTCACTCGCCTATGCGCCCGCGCTCATTTGTCTCCGCGCGATTGCGCGCCCGTGCTCCAACAGCCTTTCGCGCTCGACTCTTTTATATCGCCCCCGTGCGAGCGCCAGCTCGACCCCCGTTCGCGTCGGGTTCCGCAGCTCGCGGCAGCAGCAGGGACGCGTGTCGCCAGGTCGCAGTCGGGATCGCCTCCGCCTAAGCGCAGGTCTCTTTTACAGGACAAGGAAGGACCTTCGGAGAGGTCAAGGCAACTTTTTTCCCCTAACTTTTTTCCCCTTCTTTTTTGCAGGCAGGTCCAGTGGTGTCCACTCCAAAGGATCGCCCGATCCCCTTCCCTCCAGCGGGAATTTCGGACTCTGTGTCCGTGTCTCGGCAGTCTTGGTTTGGTCCTCTGATGCGGGCGTTAGTGAATGCTATGAAGCCGGCACTCGCCGATCTAGGACACAAGCCAACGACGGCCTTGCCCCCGCTGAAGAGAAGGAGAGGAGTGGACTTCGTGGTGACTTCTCCCAGGGAGAAGTTGGTTCCGAAGAGGTCCATCAGGAAGGCTCCGTCCCCTTCGCAGTCGTTTTCTCCTTCTCCCGTAGACGAGGCCTTTCCGTCCTCAGGAGAGTCATTTGAGGCGGAGGTCTCCCCCTTGGCACCAGGGGGGGAGTCACCTCCTCATGGAGGAGAATCATCTCGCGCGGAAGGTGCCTATCAGACCTCTTTGCTGGAGTCTTGTATCCCGCCCAGGAGGGAACCCAAGGACTCCAAGACGATGACGAAATCTTCTTCACGAATTCGTCAGGAACCAGTCAGACCCCGGGAGAACGTCCACGTGTCTCTCCAGGAAGAGCTTCCGGGGACAGGAGACTTAGCTGCCAGTCCGCAGGGAGGAGAGCAGCAAGAGTCTGAGCAGGTTTATGGAACTCAGAAGCCCCCAAAGGCCAGCGCAGCTCTGCCCTGGTCCCAAGGGCTGAAGAGTGCCAGAGCCAGGGCCAACGCTCAGCTCGCATTACTCGCTTCCTCTAGTTGTTCCTCTGCCGGGAACAAACTCCTCCCACTTCCTCGTCTCCAGCAGAGGAGGTATTTTGAGATCATGGGGGAGTCTAGCCTCACTCTTCCCCTCCACCATTTGGTGGAAGAGCTTACTAGGGGAGTTCCTCTTGAGAAGCTCTCTGCCCGGCAGGTGACGTTCTCGGCGTCGGAGATCCTGAGCCATGAGAAGGTCGCGAAGTGTGCCATGCAGGCCACTTCGTGGCTGGATATCTGGCTAGGTTCTCTGGGCATCCTATTGCGCTCCGAGGATCTGTCTAAGGAGAGCAATAGGAAGGCCCTGGAGACCTTCCTCCTCTCGGGCACTCGCTCCATCGAGTTCCTGGCACATCAGGTTACCAACCTGTGGGCCAACTCGGTGCTGAAGCATCGTGATGCGGTGATCGAGAAGATCCATCCGAAGGTCCCCGCCGTGGATGTCTGCAGGCTCAGACACGCCTCCCTCCTTGTGGAGAATTTGTTTGAGCCCCAAGATATGGAACGAACAGCTGAGAGGTGGAGGAAGTCTAGCCAGGACTCCCTCCTCCAAAGGGCCCTTGCATCTCGGCCCTACAAGCCTCCAGCTCCGCAGCAACATCAGCAGCAGCCTCGCAAGACACCGAAGCAGGCGCCGGCAGCTAAGAAAGTGGTGTCTTAGCCCCAGCCCTTTCCTGCCAAGGACAAGAGGGGCGGTAAGTCCTCCAGGGGAGGCAAGACTCCTAGAGGGAGCGGCCGCGGCCGCAAACGCTAGGAGTGGCAGTCTCCCCGCGTGTTCACCTGTGGGGGGATGCCTTCAAAGTTGCATGCCCAGGTGGCAGCAACATGGGGCCGATGCTTGGACGGTCTCCGTGATCGGCCAAGGGTATCGCGTCCCATTCACGACATCTCAACCTCCCCTGACAGCGAATCCACTGTCGTTGAACTCCTATGCCATGGGATCGGCAAAGGGGCTAGCCCTTCGGGCGGAAGTCGAGACCATGCTGAAGAAGGATGCTCTCCAGGAGGTCGTCGACGGCTCCCCAGGCTTCTTCAGTCGATTCTTTCTTGTAAAGAAGGCGTCTGGAGGCTGGAGACCGGTCATCGACCTCTCAGCTCTGAACAAGTTTGTCAAGCAAACTCCGTTCAGCATGGAGACAGCGGACACGGTCAGACTTGCGGTGAGACCACAAGTGAGACCACAAGACTTCATGTGCACGCTGGATCTGAAGGACGCGTACTTCCAGATCCCAATCCATCCGTCTTCCAGGAAGTACTTGAGATTCAGTTTAGACAGCAAGACCTACCAGTTCAAGGTGCTGTGCTTCGGTCTCTCCACAGCACCTCAGGTGTTCACCAGAGTGTTTACCCTGATTTCGTCTTGGGCGCACAGGAACGGCATCCGTCTCCCCCGTTATCTGGACGACTGGCTGATCCTAGCAGACTCGGATTCGACCCTACTTCGACACCGAGACAGGCTTCTGGGACTTTGCCAGGATCTGGGGATCTTGGTAAATCTCGAGAAGTCCTCTTTGCAGCCATCCCAACGACTGGTTTATCTAGGCATGTTGTTAGACACCAATCTCCACAAAGCCTTTCCATCAGACGACAGGATAGCAAGGCTGAGGAGGGGGGTGAACCCTTCCTCAGGCGGGAAGAGCTTCCTGCCCAATCGTGGTTGCGTCTCTTAGGTCACCTGGCCTCCCTGGCTCGTCTGGTTCCAAACGGGCGTCTCAGGATGAGATCCCTGCAGTGGCGGCTCAAGTCCCGGTGGAATCAAGGATCCGATTCCCCGGACTTACAGGACCCGATAGGACCTTCGGAACAAGCGGACCTGCGGTGGTGGCTGGTCGACGAGAACCTGCAAAAGGGAGTGGATCTTCTCGTCCTCCCCCCGGAATTGACACTATTTTCGGACGCGTCAAAAGAAGGGTGGGGGGCGCACATTCTGTACCAGAGGACCTCAGGCCTTTGGTCAGAATCAGAAAAGTACCTGCACATCAACCTGCTAGAAATGAAGCCCGTTTTCTGGCTCTTCAACAGTTCCAACGAACCCTGGCGGGTCACTCCGTGGTGGTGATGAGCGACAACACCACAGTAGTGGCTTATATCAACAAGTAGGGAGGTACTTTTTTGCATCAGCTATCCCATCTTGCAGTAGAGATTCTGAGGTGGACCGAAGTCCACTCGATAACACTATCAGCTCGCTTCATTCCTGGCAAGAGGAATGTGCTCGTCAACAGACTGAGCAGGGCTTCGCAGATAGTGAGTACCGAGTGGTCTTTGGATCCTCAGATAGCCAACAAAGTCCTGACTTGTGGGGTTCCCCGACGGTGGATCTGTTCGCGACAGCTTTGAATTTCAAACTGCCCCTGTACTGCTCCCCAGTCCCGGACCCCAAGGCACTCTGGCAAGATGCTTTCCAACAACGGTGGGACAACATCGACGTGTACGCCTTTCCACCCTTCTGTCTGATGAGAAGGGTGCTCAACAGGACCAGACTATCGGTCAACTTGTCGATGACTCCGATAGCTCCGCTATGGCATCACGCGTAATGGTTCCTGGACCTTCTGCAGCTCCTGACGGAGCTCCCGAGAGAGCTTCCCCCACGACACGAGCTACTCAGACAGCCACATTGCAACATATTCCACAAAGCCGTAGCCTCGCTTCGGCTTCACGCCTGGAGACTGTCCAGCGTCTCCTCACGGAGAGAGGCTTTTCGCAACAGGTTGCAGAGAGAATGTCTCGGCACCTGCAAAAGTCCTCTGAGGGAGTCTACCAGGCGAAGTGGAGAGTCTTCTGTGGTTGGTGTCGCGGGAGGGGTATGTCTCCACTCGATTCCACTATTCCAGCAATAGCGGAGTTTCTCGTTTATTTGCTGGAGGAAATGCGCCTATCGGTCTCAGCGGTGAAAGGCTATCGCTCAGCCTTGAGCTTGGCTTTTAGGCTGAAAGGAGTGGACATTTCTTCCTCGCTAACCTGCCCTCAGTCGGAAGTGAGACCTCCTCCATGGAACGTGGTTCGGGTTCTCAGGGCTCTTAATAGACCCCCCTTCGAACCATTACGCCAGGCCTCTGATCGCCACCTGTCTTGGAAGAGGGCTTTCCTGCTCGCTTTGGCCTCTGACAAACGAGTTAGTGAACTTCATGGTCTCTCGTACGACGTCGCCCATTCGAGGGGATGGGGGGAGGTAACGTTCAGGTTCGTCCTTGAGTTTGTTGCCAAGACTCAGAACCCTGGAGTGCCGGACCCACGGTTCGACTCTTTCAGGGTCACGAGTCTCCGTTCTGTAACAAGCGACCCAGACCAGCTGCTATTATGTCCAGTGAGGAGTCTGAGGTGTTACTTGAAGAGAACAGCTGCAGTTCGTCCTCAGGTGCAAGCATTGTTTGTTAGCACAGGCAGGACAAAGAGGAGGGTCATCAAGAACACCATCTTGGCTTGGATTCGAAGGGTTATCCATCATGCCTTGAATCCAGACCCTCCTCCGTCACGTCGCCCTAGGGCACACGATGTCAGGGGCATCGCTACGTCCCTGGCATTCAAGAAAAACTTCTCTGTGTCGCAGGTGCTTTAAGCTGGGGTCTGGAAGCGTCAGACGACCTTCACAGCCCACTACCTGCAGGACGTGACCCACAGGAGCCTCGATACTTTTTCTATCGGCCCTGTGGTGGCTGCACAACAGCTGGTCTAGCCTCAGGCTCCTTTATGGACAGGTAGCAGTAGGTTGAGGGCATTGTTACCCGGTTTTAGTCTGCGTGAATGAAAGAGTATGTCTGGCCCTTACTTCTTTCTTCATCTTCCCCTCTCTTGGGGAAGCAGCATCCTGGTCTCCGCATAGCTGACCTCAACCTCTGCAGGTAAACCATGCTTCCTTGTGCTCCTAGTATTAAGCTTAATACTGTCGCGTCCCCCATACCCTGACGAGGTGGTATTGGGAACGTCCTATCCTGGATTCCTATCTAAAGGTCTCAAGGTCAACTTCATAGGACGAGTCACGCTCTTTCCTCCACACACAAATTATGTAGGCCACACGTTCCTTGCGGAGCAAGGAACTTGTGAGGTGCAGGGACTCCTTTTCTTGACTGCTACTCACTTAGAGTCGGAGTCCCCGGGTAAAGCCAAAGTCAGTAAGGCTGGGGACTTTCCACCCTTCCTAAGGGGTAAGTCACCCAATGTAAATAGCGTGGTTTGTATTTCGGTTACGGAACAAATGACAATTCGTAGATAATTTGTATTTTTCCTAACCATATAAACCTTAGCTATTTACACATATTTGCCCGCCAGCCCTGTCCCCCAAGTCAAGTCCTACCTCGTAAGTGAATTGAAGCAAATCACCGGTATGTGTGTGTGTGGGGGGGGAGGGGTAGCAAGCTACCCCTTCCCCTACCCCCGCTAACTAGCGCGGGGGTAGTTAACCCTTGTTAAAATCTATTGGATCGTCAATTTCAGCTACGCCGAAAGTAAACCCAATGTAAATAGCTAAGGTTTGTATGGTTAGGAAAAATACAAATCATCTCCAAATTTGTCTTTTTTTTTTTGTACATTATAGAGGCTCAAATATACCTGGTCCCAACTCTGTTTTGGTCCAGTATAATATTTTAATTTTGAGAGGAAGATTATTGTTTTAATTTAATCCAATTTTAATGGTATTGCTTTGTTTTTCCTGCTGGGGATGTCAGATTTGAGCTCCTTCTATGTCATTGCAGCTTTGAAAGAAGTTTATATTCTTATTATCTATCTGTTCCTTTTCATTGTTGGGTAGTGTAACAGTTTGGTGAACATAATTTTGTTATGCTACTATTTTCTAACTAATCATAAATTTCAGCGATCCCCTTATTAATTCAAAGACTTAGGTCTGCAAGTAAATTGGGAGAGTCTGATTTGGAACCAACCGCAAGGACAGTGTACCTGGGAGTAGATATGGCCTTACTCGATATCCTATTTTGCCTAAGAAAAAATGGGATTTGTAGGTTTAAAGGCTGCTCATGAATGGTAGAGGCAAGGGACAGTGACATTGCCCTATCAAGCAGGACAGTGACCTTGAGACTTACCATATATACTGTACATATAATCAGTACCTAAGCCCCCTCTCTGCCCAAGCTAGGACCAAGGAGGGCCAGGCAGTGGCTGCTGATGACTCGGCAGATAGTCCTATAGGCTCCCCCAAACCCCCTATCCTTAGCTCGCAAGGATGGTGAGGTTTCAGTGCCCAAAGGAACTAATGGGTCCAAGTGGGACTCAAACCCCAGTTGGGCGATCACCAGTCAGGGTCATTATCACTTGGGCCACAACAACTTTAAAAACCTAAATTCCCACAACTCAACAAAAAATTAATTGCAACGTCACAACCAGACGGCTTTCCCATTGCAGTTTCAGAAGCCAGTTAGGAGTATCTTGAGAGGTGCAAGTCTTTTTTAATCTCATAGTGGGCATCCCTCTAAAACTTCACCAGAGATTTTTTACTTTAAGATGTATGAAACAAGGGATGGGCTGTCATCATCTGGACTTCTGTAGGACAAGGAAATACTGCGCATATAAACTTTTTGGAGCTGAAGGTAGTGGTTTTTGGTCTCAAATATTTTCTTTTTAGAGCTTGTGTCTGCAAGTCTCTATTGCACAACCTTCTCAAATTCAGGAGCTTGTTAGATAAAACAAGTTAATGCGTGAGCAGGATGGTTGGAAGATTATCCCTTTCCCATGTTCTGTTTGATCTGGATGACATTGAACAAGGTTCAGAATTCTGAGAATATCTCTACTGTATATCATTTGTAGCTTCTCATTCCCACTTCATTTCTCTCATCTAGCTGTCCAACCTCTCCTAACTTATTCTTCATAGTGTAACTGCAGGGTTTTCTCCCTGTTACACTTGAGTGCTGAATGGCCTCAGACCCCAGCTCTGAGCTATATCCAATTCAAATCTCTTATAGTGGTAGGAATAGTTTCTGGATATTCTTTTTCTTTTAAAGGATGCACAACGAGTAACCCAATTTTTGCAGGGTTCACAGGAGTCTGAATACGTAAGCCTTCTTGTATGAAAGATTATTTGGCAAATCCTCACAAACTTTTCAGCAAAGGCAGCCAAATCTGTCTGAGGACTATACAGGACCTAAATTCTCAAACTGTACTAGCTCAAGTGGAGCTTATACTGTAGTTAGTGTGGTGAGAGGATTATGAAATTGGTCCATACCTCTATTCCAATTTAGCAGATCTCCTTTTGGCTTGAATGGGTCATTTTAAGAACACATCTGGATGTAACAGATGGCAAGACATCACCATTTATAGTTAAGTCTGTAGTCATGGCCTCTCTCACTCTCAATTTTTAAGATAAATCAGAACTTTTGATTGTTTTGATGGCTAGCTTTTATGGTGTTGAAGTATTTTTTTTTAAAGATTCTACCTTAGGTTTGGAACTTAGAGATATCTGAAATCTTCCCTATAATACCTGGTGGTTGCATCACGATAGGTATTGTCTGTGATAATCAGTAATTTAGATTCTGGGGAATTCTCAAATTTTGAATTCTCCAAATTATCATCATGGTTTCCCATTGACATAAAATTTTCTCTTGTACTTCACTACTATGATATACAGGAGTTAAATCTAAGTTTTTGGTACATACAGATAACCATCCATACTATCGAGAGATGATCTTATTCTAGTGGCTAAGGCTTCAATTATATATCTTCTCCAGCGAGCCCTTGCTTGGACCCTATGTCATTCAGTTTGGGTTATCAACAGCTAGTCTTCCCCCTTCCTTATATAAAAAAATATTATTATTTAAAACATCAACATGTTCATAACTTATCAGTCAGTCATAAGCTGCCAAATTTATCATGAAATTATCTCTTGGCACATAAAAATTCAAAACGAGACCTAACAGCTGCCTAAATACCTATTGGGTGACTTAGGCAGAAACACTCATTCTTTTGTACATTTGTATATAGAGTGCATCTTTAGCATCTGATTATGCTTTCTTTCATGAAGAATCTTTTAAAAATATTACAGCATTCTCTCACTCAAGTAAAATTCAGTATATTCCAATGTGTACAAAAGACCTTTGGTCTTTTCAAATAAGGAATGTCTTTAGCAGAGCAGGAATGGCCATTTAAGTTGTTAATGAGATACTTAACGACAAAGAGCGAGCGTGGGTTAGGTAGCCTGTCAAAGACTCCACTTTTGTCTTTGATTGCAACGAATACAGTCGCGCTGTTGCATCTTGCCCAAAACTGTTTAATATTTTTCTCAAACTTTTTAGTTTGAGTGGTTGATATTAGCTTTGTGTTAATAATAAAACAAAGCAGGATGTGAGTGTAGGTTGAACATCATTTGTAGCTAAACTGGTGATAGATCCACTTACTCTTAATCTTAGAGGTATGATTGTTTGCAATTATACTCATTTACCAAGTGTAAATTGTGGTGTCCTGTTATGATGGGCATATTTCTTGAGGAAGGTAAAGGCTAATTCTTCTGTGGCATCATTCTTGCCAATGACCATGACAATACCAGAGAGACTGTTAAGCCCTTTGTGCTCCTGATAGAGTTTGCCGTTTGCTGAAGCTTATAGGTACAGTATACACTTCAGGAGCAGAGAGAACTCAAATATACATCAATAAGTTTTTTTTTAAGGTCTGGAGTGTGAGGTGATCATCTCACTCCAAAGTCCTTGCAGTAAGCTAAGGCTATCTCGCACCTGGTGTCCCCATTGCTAGTAACCCCAGTAGTGACCCGGTAGTTGAGTTGGTTGAGTTGATTGAGTTGACGATCAGATCTGTGGATCTGAGAACTTGTTTGCTTCCAGTCGGTCAGACAAGATCCTGCCCCCTGCAGTCTCAAAGCAACAAAGGTTCTATGTGCCAGAATTTGATGCTTCATCACCGCTTTAGGTCGACATAACAGTTTTTGCACTGTCCCTGGGCAACTCTCAAGTCAGAAGGCATGAACTTCTTAGCCTCTGATTTGGCAACCATGGAGTCTGCTGCCGTTGCCACTCTCCAACCTGTCATATGGCCTGACCTGTAGTCAGGCATGGTGGCATACTTTGCAAGGGTAATGGGATTATCAATCCCCTTAGTACTTTGGAGAAGTACAAGAGCCTTGTAAAATCTGGTGGGAAGGCAGTGCCCTTCTTGGCATATCAGTCAGTGAACCAGTTGACTTAATTGAGTTTTGAAGAGGAGGGATACTTTGGTTTGCCAATTCTCAAGGCAAGTTGATCCAGAGGTAGTTTTGATGCCACATTTCTCCTTCCAAGGAGTGTGTAGGTGATAGTGAAGTGGAGAATTGCTTAACAGGATTCTCTAATGCATCATTCAGTCTCTCTCAATGGCTCTCGCTCTACGATGGTGACCACTGCAAAAATTTGGGTGTAGCCATGCCTGTGGGATTGTGGGTAAAGGTCATTGTGACCTTTAGACCCGGAATTGGGCGGACTGTAACCCGTAACACTTTAATAGATTCTGTGCATGCACAGCCCTTTTGAGATTCCCAACCTGGTCAGGTCAGGTCAGGAAGCTTGTTAGAGCAAAGAGGGGAGGGAAAGGGAAACGCTAATGTCAGTGTTCCACCCCTCATCTGTTGCCATGAGTAGAGGGGATGCCTGTCTTACTATTGTCCAACCTGGCAAAGACACAGTGTCGAGTCTTTAGATGGTGTTCTTCAGGACGGGTACTTGCTGCTCTTTATGGATTGCCTGCCACCCCTATCTTACAGACTCAGTGTTTTTGATCCTCGAACATCACTGAAAAGCCTGGCTTTATTGGCAGAGGTGAAAGAGATGTTGGAGAAGAATGCACTCAAAGTCATTTGAGATAAGTCTGCGGGCTTCTGCAGTCGACTCTTCCTGGAGGAGAAGTCAACTTGGGGCTGTAGACCTGTCATCAACCTCTCTCCTCTGAACCAGTTTGTTCAGCATTGAAAGGGAATGGTTTGTAACAAGTTCCATCAGAAAAGAAGACTTCAGCCTTTCAATGTAACCGAAAGATGCATACTTCGTAGTAACAGTAACCATTCATCAGCCCTCACGGAAGTACCTCTGCTTCTTCCTCAACAATGCAATGTACCTCAAGACAGTGCGTTCACTGTGTTCACTATGGGGCAGTGTGGGCTCATTCACCCAGGATATGTCTATTGATATATCTCGATTCTGGAATCCTCCATTAGGTAAACTACTACAGGTTCAAGATTAGCTTCTTGCATTTTAAAAGTTTAAAGGTTGGTCATGAATGGCAGAGGCAAGGAACAGTGACAATGCTCTAGCAGGACAATGCCTTAAAGACTGATCATGTATAAGTATGATCAATATCCAATCCCCCTCTCCCCCCAAAGTAGGACCAGGGAGGGCCAGGTAATGTTTGCTGATGACTCAGCTGGTAGACCTATAGGCCATACCAAACTCCCAATCCTTAGTTCATACGGATGGTGAGGTTGCAGACACTACAAGAACCTATTGAGCTTGAGGGCATATTGAACCCCAGTCCAGCAGATTGTCAAGCAGGAACATTTCCATTAAGCTATCAGATTGTGATAAATTCTGAGAAGTTGAGTGTCATATCCAAGCAAATGTTAAAGTATCTTGGCACACTGATAAAGATGGCAGCAGTGAGAATCTTAACATTAAACGATTGCAACAGCAAGGTCAGAGACATAACACAACTATGTCTGTCCAAGACAGGACTCCAAGCTCGGTACTGGTAGTCTTTAGAAATAAATAGAGAGAAAGAGAGGATGTGTTAGGTAATTATCTCCAAGGAGATAACTATCCAACACCTTCCCTCACTGGGGAAGCTCATTTCACAAGGGCGCCTCCACCAGAGACCCTTTCAGGAGTGTTTGAAGGGTCACTAGTCAGCCTCCAGGGATCTCCCAAACCATCCTGTTCCAGTGAGACAGGAGGGATGGACCAATCATTCTTTGTAGCTGGGCAAGGGAAACCTTATCAGAGAAGACCCACTCAATTCTCCACCTCCAGACATATAACTTCTATGATGCATCGAAGAAGGGGTGGGGCACACACCTGGGCAACCTGGTCACCTTGATTGTATGGTCAGTGAAAGAAAGCATCTACAAAACATTCTAAAAATACAAGCAGTTTTTCTAGCTCAGGGAGCATTCAAAGAATGGTTTAGGAGGCACTCAGTAGTATTAATGAGTGACAACACTACTATAGTAGCTTATGACAACAAGCAAGGGAACTTGGTTTTGCTTGCCCTTTGGAAGTTGACAAAAGCAGAGGCTCTTCTGAGCAGTGTACTATGATACATCGTAGGACTAGGGGCGATGTGCTAGCAGATTGAACCTTATAGCCTTGCTTAGTGTAGATCCTTCTTGCCCTGTGGGGATCACCAGGAATTGACCTGTTTACTACCCATGGGTAGTGTTGAAGGATGCCATCCAACACCCATGGGATCATCTGGAACCCTGTGATTTCTCCTCCATTCAGCCTGATTGCCAGCACATTAGGCCTCAGGATTACCCAGGTAGCTTCTAGATGGTCACATGGTAAGTGGTATCCCAATCTGTTGACACTTTAAGTCAAGGTCCTGAGAAAACTACCCCAATGAACCACCATTATCTGTCAGCTGCACCTTCAGACATACTGTACCACTAATCCATGAAGTTGCTTGCACTTCATAGTTGGAGATTATCCATCTCCAAGCAAAAGGCTTTTCTCAAGGTCTCACATGGTGTCTAGATATCTGCAACAGTCCTCTGCAGCTGTCTACCAGGGAAAATAGGCCATTATCTGCAATGGGTGCCGTACAGGTTATTGGCACAGTCTTTCTTATGTAATAACCCATGCTGAAGGTTGGGAGGAGGTTTCTTTAACTCTGTGCCCCTGTTTGTGGCCAAAACTCAGAACCCATCGAGTCAAGACATCAAGTTTGAGACAGTCTTCATCCACTCTCTGTGGATTGTCTGGTAGCTATTGAGAGAAGATGCTTTTGTATATCCTTCTGAAGTGGACTTAGCATCTCAGGACTGAGTTTTAAAGAACACTCCTCTTTATGGCTTTGTGAGACATTTAAGAGCATACACTTCAGCCTTTGATGGTTTTGCGGCACCAGCTTAAGCCCACTTAGACCCTGAAAAATCTGCAGTCAAACAGATGATGAAGGATTTTGGAAGTGCTAAACAACCTTCACAGCTTTTTTGAAGGGAATACAGTAATACCCTTTTTACGTCAGTTCAGATTTTATGTCATGTTTGCTAACAGTAAGTATCAGTCTCTACATTTTATAATAATGTACTGGGCAGTAATGTACTTCACATGGAAGCTTATCAATGTAAATATAGGATGTAAGAACTTTTTTTGTATCCAGTATTTGTAAAGGAAATGTATAAGTTGCTTTGTAGGGGGAAAATCTGACCTATGCCGGATCTCTTGAAACCAATCAACAAGGTAGAGGTGGGTATTACTGTATACCCACAAGAACATCAACCCTTTTTATTCTTGGCCCTGTAGTGGTGGCTCTAGTAGTTGTGTGGTCGACCCAGCTCCCACATGGGACAAGAACAAACCTGTCTATGGTAACGTGTTCGATAAAAGTCTGGAGAAAAGGTCGTGTGATTGGTTCTTCTGCTCCTTCTTTATTTTCCCTTTCCAGGGGATGAAGCTTTCATATAGTCACTTGCTGGATGTGACATATGATACTGTAGAGTCTCATTTCTGAGCACCATTCTTAAGACTGGATCTGTAAGAAGTACAGTAGTTCTTTCCCATTCTCACCTTATGAGGAGTAGGATGATGGATTGAGTAACTTAACATTGTCCATCTTGCACCAGGTATTTCATTCCAGACTGCAAATTTATTCATCTACCAAATATCCAAATACTGGCCAGGCCCTATCAGCTTATTCATTCCTATAATGAGCTGATAGGAGGTTGCTGGAGTCATCCCTTGCTCCCATATGGAACCAGGAGCCTGGCATTCCATGGAAGAAAATAAACTTCGGTTGGTTCTGGGGGACTTCCTGTTCACCAATAAGTGAGTCTCCATTTTTTAAAAAACAATAGGTTTGTATACACATAAGAACAAATAACAAATGTTAAAAGCAATATGCATTTATACTAGCTATGCAAACCTAAATCCTTTAGAGTTGAACTTATCACCTCAACCACCCCTCTCAGTCCTAAGCCTTAGGTCAAAAGTGAAGTGGCCTTGACAGGAAGGTGGGAGGTGCGACCTTGCCTTTGCTCTCCACCGGTCGTAAACTACCTTGTTAACGATTTTAACAGCTGTAATAGGTCCATGTAAGACATTCTCTATTTTAAAGGAATCATGTTTGTGTAGCCATAAATACTACAATTTACTTTTAAAATTTGTTATATACAAACATATATTGTAATCTTAAAAATGTTCCATTTTGGTTTATCATTTGTACATATTAACTTTGTATGAATTACCGTTCATGAGTGTTATCGTAGTATAGGCCACTAAATCAAAGTTAGTCTAGTTTTCCTTAATTTCAAGCCTCAGTATGCTCTACAATTTTGTTTTTGTAGATTTCTATTCATTTTTATTGTTATTATTATTATTATTATTATTATTATTATTATTATTATTATTATTATTATTATTATTAGCCAAGCTATAATGTTAGTTAGAAAAGTAGGATGCTAGAAGCCCAAGGGCTCCAACAGGAAAAATAGCCTAGTGAGGAAAGGAAATAATGAAATAAATAAAACTACAAGAGAAGTAATGAACAATTAAATCTTTTAAGAACAATAACATTAACATAAATCTTATATGAGACTATAAAAAACAGCCAAAGAAAAAAAAAACAAGAGGAATAGAAATAATAGAATTCGTACTAATGGAAAGAATTTAAATTCATTTGTTCCTACGCAAATTCTAACCTTTGTCCTTTTGTAGGAGTATCCTTTCAGCGAAGCTGGATGCTGCTGTTAAAGTTTCAAACAAGGTGGTGGTAGTAAAAGCTGGGTACCAGGTAAGTCCTGCCAACCCAACAGGCCACTGAGTAGCTACTTTGTTTTCAGCTGCTGGATAGTACAGATGTACTTCCAGTTTCTTCATCTGGGTGTTTTAATCTTTTGCTTTTTCTTTTTGATAAATGTTAGAAAATCATCATGTGCTTGGGATATTTAAGAAGTCAAATCTTTTCCCCAATATCTAGCTGTGCGACAGCTGTCCGTGTAAACCTGTCAATATCCACATTTTTGTTCCTGTTAGACAATATTCCTATTTGCTGTTTATTCTTTTGCTAGTCTGACCTTGTGACGACAATAATGTAATCCTAAGGCAGTTGCCATTCCTTAGACATCGATGTACTCCATTGGAGGAAGGAGGTGTTTTCTGCAGCAGAGTGTAAAGGTGAGGGGCGCCGCCCTTCTACTTACCTTCTACTTAGTGGCGCTAATGATGTAACACCTGGTTGGGCTGTCTCATAGAGTTCCTGTGACTTCTTTCCCATGGGAAAGCAAACTTCAGTTCCTCATTCTTCTCTGCCTCAGCATTAAGAAAGTTTTTGCTGCTACTTCTACAAGAAAAAGTATAGTCACTCAGTATAACTACTACAGTTTCTCTCCCCGCAGTAGAGACAGAGCGGTACCAGGAATCTCCCTTCGTGAGCGATTGCTGAGATTTGTCCTGTAGCGGGAAGAAACATTGACACATGCACAACACTAGGGAAGTGTGTGGGTACTTGCTTTAGGTGTTCACACACCTTTTACCTGTCTTATACCAGGAGGTTGTTGAGAGCTTTCCCAAAGCGGGAAGAAACAATCGCATTCAGTACGAGGTGAGCAACTTACTGGAAGTTGTGATGGAAGAGCAACACCCTTTTTTCCCCCCTGCTTGGATGATTTCTTGGATGAGAGTGGAAAGTAGTACATCCTGAGAGTTGTCCTTTATTGGAAAGAAAATAGATACACACTACTCCTACACCCGTGTTTGGTGTTGTATGGGGGGAAATTCTGAAAAATTATCCCATAGCAGGAATAAATGTTGGCATGAAGAGCTCTCAGCATCGTACCGAATGCAGTGCCCACGACCAAATGCTGTTGCTTCTCTCCCGAAGAAGAAATCATTGAAGGGTTGATTAGCTGGAATTGTGTTTTCAATCGATCTCTTAATACACAAGGATAGTATGTACCCACTTTCCAGGTAGAACAGTAAGTACCAGGAACATACCTAACACAGAGGTTTTTTGGTATATATCTAGTCTTTGATCTTGTACGAGACCAATCATGCACTCCTTTATTGGATTGAAGAACACTGCCCTCATCCTTTTCTTTCTTCAGAGAGTTTCAGAGATCTACAAGGTAGATGACAGCCCAGCAGCAAGATTATGGCCAAGTGCAACTTAAAGCAAGCAAGAACTTGATTATATTGGCAGACTATCTCGTCACAGACATTCTTATCTCTCATTCCTAGCTGACCAGTCCTACTGAGATCGCTCACTACAAGACCATTCCTGTAGGTAGTAGGTTGGCCAGGGCACCAGCCACCCATTGAGATAGTACCGCTAGAGAGTTATGGTTCTTTGATTGGCCAGACAGTAGTACATTGGATCCCTCTATCTGGTTACGGTTCAATTTCCCTTTGCCTACACATACACAGAATAGTCTGGCCTATTCTTTACATATTCTCCTCTTGTCCTCATACACCTGACAACACTGAGATTACTAAATAATTCATCTTCACCCAAGGGGTTACTGCACTGTTGATGTTCAGTGGCCGCTTTAGGAAAGGGTAGAAGAGATCTTTAGCTATGGTAAGCAGTTCTTCTAGGAGAAGGACACTCCAAAATCAACCATTGTTCTCTAGTCTTGGGTAGTGTCATAGCCTCTATACCATGGTTTTCCACTGTCTTGGGTTGGAGTTCTCTTGCTTGAGGGTACACTCGGCCACACTATTCTATCTTATTTCTCTTCCTCGTTTTGTTAAAGTTTGTATAGTTTATATAGGAAATACTTGAATGGTTGGTGAGATTGTTTAAAATGTGTTTTGTGTTGTCAATGGTACAAGTAGATTTGGTTTGGGCGTGTATTGTACCACTATAAGGGTAGGGGAGATGTGCATGAGTGTTGTAATTCAAGGGGTATTAGTTTGTTGAGTGTAGTTGGAAAAGTGTATGGTAGAGTACTGATTAATAGGATTAAGGATAAAACAGAGAATCCAATCTTAGAAGTACAGGGTGGTTTTAGAAGAGGTAGGGGTTGTATGAATCAGATTTTTACAGTTTGGCAGATATGCGAGAAATATTTAGCAAAAGGTTAAGGAGGTGTATGTTGCGTTTATGAAACTGGAGAAAGCGTATGATAGAGTTGATAGGAAAGCAATGTGGAATGAGATGAGGTTATATGGAGTTGGTGGAAGGTTGTTGCAAGCAGTGGAAAGTTTCTACAAAGGTAGTAAAGCATGTGTTAGGATAGGAAATGAAGTGACCGATTGGTTTCTGGTGAGAGTGGGACTGAGACAGGGATGTGTGATGTCACTGTGGTTGTTTAACTTGTATCTTGATGGAGTGGTGAGAGAGGTGAATGCTAGAGTGCTTGGACGAGGTTTGAAACTGGTAGATGAGAATGACCATGAATGGGAGGTAAATCAGTTGCTGGTTGTGGATGATACTGTACTGGTTGCAGACACGGAAGAGAAGCTCTGATGATTAGTGACAGAATTTGGAAGGGTGTGTGAGAGAAGGAAGTTGAGAGTTAATGTGGGTAAGAGTAAGGTTATGAGATGTACGAGAAGGGAAGGTGGTGCGAGGTTGAATGTCATGTTGAATGGAGAGTTACTTGAGGATGTGGATCAGTTTAAGTACTTGGGGTCTGTTGTTGCAGCAAATGGTGGAGTGGAAGCAGATGTACGTCAGGGAGTAAATGAAGGATGCAAAGTGTTGGGGACAGTTAAGGGAGTAGTAAAAAATAGAGGGTTGGGCATGAATGTAAAGAGAGTTCTGTATGAGAAAGTGATTGTACCAACTGTGATGTATGGATCGGAGTTGTAGGGAATGAAAGTGACGGAGAGACAGAAATTGAATGTGTTTGAGGTGAAGTGTCTAAGGAGTATGGCTGGTGTATCTTGAGTAGATAGGGTTAGGAACGAAGTAGTGAGGGTGAGAACGGGTGTAAGAAATGAGTTAGCAGCTAGAGTGGATATGAATGTGTTAAGAGGTGGTTTGGCCATGTTGAGAGAATGGAAAATGGCTGTCTGCTAAAGAAGTTGATGAATGCAAGAGTTGATGGGAGAAGTACAAGAGGAAGGCCAAGGTATGGGTGGATGAATGGAGTGAAGGAAGCTCTGGGTGATAGGAGGATAGATGTGAGAGAGGCAAGAGAACGTGCTAGAAATAGGAATGAATGGCAAGCGATTGTGACGCAGTTCCGGTAGGCCCTGCTGCTTCCTCCGGTGCCTTGGATGACCGTGGAGGTAGCAGCAGTAGGGGATTCAGCGTTATGAAGCTTCATCTGTGGTGGATAACAGGGGAGGGTGGGCTGTGGCACCCTAGCAGTACCAGCCTAACTCGGTCGAGTCCCTTGTCAGGCTGGGCGGAACGTAGAGAGGAGAGGTCCCCTTTTTTGTTTCATTTGTTTGATGTCGGCTACCCCCCAAAATTGGGGGAAGTGCCTTGGTATATGTATGTGATTTATTTTAATGATATTACTCTTCTTAAAATATTTCATTTTTCTTTGTTTCCTTTCCTCACTGGGCTATTTTCCCTGTTGGAGCCCCTGGGCTTATACCATCCTGCTTTTCCAACTAGGGTTGTAGCTTAACAAGTAATGATGATAATAATGATAATAATAATAGTAATGTGCTCTGTTTCCACATGTCAGGTATGCACACACCAGTTATCCATGCACACCATCTCATTGTCATCATTCAACACTTGATTGGTCTTCAAATGCTTGGAACTTCACAGAGAGACATAACTTGATTGGACATCCATTTTGGAATCTGCGGAATCAGATACTTCGCTATCCTACACCATGTATTGGATACCACAAGCTCAGACCTCTCCCATAGGGAAGACAACTTTATGTCCTCGTGACATTCGAATAATAAGACAACTGTCACCTGCTTCTTAACGTTCTACACTTCTCAATGTTTTAAACTGTTGGATTAACATCTTCCTACATGCCAAGGTCCTTCCATGCATCGAGATATACCTGTTTGTAGACCAGTCTACCTATCAAGATTTACTCTGCTCCAAGAGCACTCTACAGCATGAGACTTCCCCATAAGTTCTTGAATAGCAAGTGGTTTGTATTAATATAAGAAATGAAATTTTTTATAATGCATTTCTTCGTAACTAAACTAAACTGTGTCCTTTAAGATTCACTTCCTGCTTCAACTGGCCAGCAAGGTTACGGTCAAAGTGTAGGCTCAGTGGCCTATTGGGTGGGTGGCCTGCCACCTGGCAGTAACTTCTACCACCTCATTTCAAGTTTTAACAGCCATATCCAGATTTGCTGAAAGCTCACTACTATTAAGGACTCAGGTTTGTATAGTTAGGAAAAGTACAAATGACTGAAATATTTTTTGTCAATTTAACATTGTGAGTTAGTGTTCTTTGTAGTAGGATTGTACCTTTTGTTTATCTCAGAGAATAGGGTACTATATGTAATGTGTCAGCATATACATAGAGCTTTCCAGGTAAGTTTTTTCAAGTTTTTATACAAAGATTCTCATTTATTTTGCTCTTCATAACATAAAATAAGTGTGATTTGAGATTATACTGACAGTATACGAGGTGTGAACATAAAATGCGTGTGATTCCAAGATAATAGTAACTACATGAGAGGTGTAATTTTAAACTGGGTAAAATATTTGGTGTAGAACTTAGACCACCAGCTTGATCCTTGCTAAGTGTTCTAAGATTTGATTGAAGGAGAGGATTCAGCTGCTAAGTTTACTTACCTCTACCATTCCAATGAGAGTAGTTGATTGTATTCTGGTATTCCAACTCGGGGACAGTGACGTATGTGTGCTATGGTTCCTACTACCCCATAAAAATGAGAGGAGTTAGGGGTGCAATCTTCTTCATATATTAGCAAGAGAGATTTCTGGCTCCATGAGAATTCAGCAGTTGTTTCTGCTACCTAGCACTCGACCAGTCACCCTTGCAATCTCAAGAATGCCCTTGCCTCTGTTTGCTTATTTCACACTAAGTCAGCTTATGTCTAATAACTTGTGCAAAGAACCCACTATTTAGGGATTTGGTGGCCTGGTGGTAACGTCCTTGCCTGGTGATTGCCTAACTGAAGTTCGAGTCCCGCTCAAACTCGTTGGTTCCTTTAGTCGCTGTAACCTCAACATCCTTGTGAGCTAAGGATGGGGGTTTGGGGGAGCCTATAGGTCTGTCTGCTGAGTTATCAGCAGCCATTGCCTGGCCCTCCTTGGTCCTAGCTTGGGTGGAAAGGGGGCTTAGGCACTGATCATATGTACATATGGTGTCTCTAGGGTATTGCCCTGCTTGATAGGGCAATGTCACTGTCCCTTGCCTCTGCCATTCATGAGTGGCCTTTAAACCTTTAAATGAATACAGTACAGTAGTTTTGAGGATCCATGACATTGTTGCATCGGCCTTCTAAAGTTATCCTGCATGCTAGAAAGTTCAAGAGCCTGCTTGCTTCCTTTCCTAATATTCTACTCCAGGCTATTCTCAGTCCACTGAGCTTTCTTCTTAGCAGTGAGAAGTTTGCTCTTCTTGCCAAATGAACAGGCTGCTCATTAGTATCCACAGCAATGTTTCCTTTTTTCCGTTTTAAGACTCAATTGTTTAATTCTTTCAAATTTCAAGCTCTTCCAACTCATTGGGTTTAGATGGAACTTAATTTATGATGGGGCCTCATCTCAGTCTTGTATGTGCAATGAACTTCAAGGATGCCATCATCCCCATTATGCATATCTACCTGTGGTCTGAGAACTCCTTGCCCCTTTGAAATTCCCCAAGTTGACTCTAGAAGGACTGGATGTTCCTGTTGAATGGAGAAACCTAGAAAGGAACCGAGGATATCATCATCCCCAATTTAAGAAAACAACTGAACTAGAGTAGAAAGAACTTCTCAACAGGTTCAGGAGTATATACTGGAACTCACTTGGGTATCCTTTAATAAGCATAAGACTAACCAGTCATCCAGGTACAAGAGTACCCATATGGTTAACAAGTGCAGCCATCTGGCCACTGATGTCATGACCCTTGTAAAAATCTGCAAGGCTGTACTTAAGTCGAAGGAAAGGCACCTGAAATGTCACTAGGGCAAAGGATAGATATCCCATGGAGAACTTTGTAACTGCTAGTCATTTTTTGAGTCTGGAAACATCCAACAGGCCTCCGGGTCTATCCACCTGATACAAAAAAAAAAACAAAAAAACAAGGGGATGATCCATTTATTTCTACTGCTCTCTTATCGACCTTTTGAAATTTCTGCAGTAGAGCCGAGGTTGTCTTTATCATCCTGATAAGACTACAGAACGATTAGGTAATCGAATAAGGGATGCTGGAAAATGAATGGTAGATGGTAACCCTCTCACACAGATTTGGTCAAAAACAGTACTAGTTGTTCAGGAAGTTGTTATTATTACAAGTCAAGGAAGATATGCAAGAAATATTTAGCAAAAGGTAAGGTGGTATATTTTACATTTATGGATCTGACAAAGCTTTATGATAGAGTTGATAGGGATGTGATTTGGAATGTGATTAACATTATATGGAATTGATGGAAGGTTGTTGCAAGGAGTGAAGTGTTTTTACATAGGCAGTAAAGCAAGTGTTAGGTTAAGGAATGAAGGGAATGAGGGGTTTCCATTGTGAGTGGGGCTGAAATAGGATGTGTGATGTTGCCATAGTTGTTCAATTTATTTGTCAATAAAGCTGTAAGAGGTGAATGCTCAAATGCTTGGTCGAGGATTGAAACTGATGAGTGTGATCATGAGTAGGAGGTCAATCAGTTGGTGTTAGCGGATGATACTGTATTGGTTGCAGACTTGGAGGAGAAGCTGTGTCGATTAGTGACAGAGTTTGGAAGGTTATGTAAGGGAAGGAAGTTGTTTGTGCGTAAGAGTAAGGTTATGAGGGGCACAAGAAGGGATAGATTAATTGTCGCGTTAAATGGGGCATTACTTGAAGTAGATCAGTTTAAGTACTTGGGTTCTGTTGTTACTGCAAATGGTGGAGTGGAAGCACATGTACGTCAGGGAGTGAATGTAGGATGTAAGGTGTTGGGGGCAGTGAAGGGAGTGGTAAGGAATAGAGGGTTAGGGATGTATGTAAAGAGAGTTCTGTATGAGAAAGGGATTGTACCAACTGTGATGTATGGATCAGAGTTGTGGGGATTGAAAGTGACAGAGACAGAAACCGAATGTGTTCCAGATGAAACGTTTGAGGAGTATGGTAGTTGTAATTCGATTGGATAGGGTTAGGAACAACGTAGTAAGAGTCAGAACGGGTGTGAGTAATGAATTAGCAGTTAGAGTAAATATGAATGTGTTGAAGTGGTTTGTAGAGAGGATGGAAATGGTTATCTGCTGAAGAAGGTGACGAATACAAGAGGAAGACCAAGGTTTGGGGGGATGTATGGAGTGAAGAATGCCTTAGGTGACAGGAGGATAGAAGTAAGAGAGGCAAAAATAACATGCTAGGACTAGAAATGGGGCATTACTTGAAGTAGATCAGTTTAAGTACTTGGGTTCTGTTGTTACTGCAAATGGTGGAGTGGAAGCACATGTACGTCAGGGAGTGAATGTAGGATGTAAGGTGTTGGGGGCAGTGAAGGGAGTGGTAAGGAATAGAGGGTTAGGGATGTATGTAAAGAGAGTTCTGTATGAGAAAGGGATTGTACCAACTGTGATGTATGGATCAGAGTTGTGGGGATTGAAAGTGACAGAGACAGAAACCGAATGTGTTCCAGATGAAACGTTTGAGGAGTATGGTAGTTGTAATTCGATTGGATAGGGTTAGGAACAACGTAGTAAGAGTCAGAACGGGTGTGAGTAATGAATTAGCAGCTAGAGTAAATATGAATGTGTTGAAGTGGTTTGTAGAGAGGATGGAAATGGTTATCTGCTGAAGAAGGTGACGAATACAAGAGGAAGACCAAGGTTTGGGGGGATGTATGGAGTGAAGAATGCCTTAGGTGACAGGAGGATAGAAGTAAGAGAGGCAAAAATAACATGCTAGGACTAGAAATGAATGGTGAGCAATTGTGATGCAGCTCCAATGGGCCCTCCTGCCACCATGGCAGGTGTAAACTGAGGTAGCAGCAGTTGGGGAGTCGGCATATGAAGCTTGATTTGTGGTGGCAGACAGGGAAGGGTAGCCTGTGGCATCCTAGCAGTACCAACTAAACTTGAAATTTGGCTAAGTCCCTTGTCAGGCATGGAGGAATAAGGAAAAAGAACTTCCTTTTGTTTCTTTTTGGATGTCGACTACCTCTCAAAGTTGGGGGAAGGGCTGTGGTAGATAGTTATATATACAAGCCAAGCTACAACCCCAACTGTAAAACCAAAATGTACAAAAACATTAGCTCCTGCTCCAACAATGTAAGAATGCAAGTTCAGGAAGGTAAAAGATAAATAACATAAAACTTTAAATGAGAAATAATAATGTATTAATATTGGTAACATTATATAGATGTCATATTTAAACTATGGAATGAGAATTGTTGATTTATTTTCAACAGAAAAGCATTTGCAACTAGACGTTCAAAAACTTTAAAGTAACATGGGAATTATGGATATTTGGCAGTAATCTGCATTGTTAGAGCTACTATAAAGCTATTTACCAAATGGAATAACATTACCAATGCTCCAAGTGCAAAATTAAGCTATTCTTGCTAACTTGGGAAAAATAAGACAACTTAGGGGCAAAGAAATCAGCTCTGTCTTTAAAAAAACAAAAGAAATTACAATTTGGGTCTACACTTCCATAACCATTTTTACCAGTAAAAGGATTTAAATTTTGTGACCAAAATGCTTAACTAGTTAGTTCAGCTACAAGAAAACAGGAATGAGAAGGATAGAATATCTCATTGGTCTGCTTACTGTAAAATATTTAAGCCAAAAGAGTTGCCTTTTCCTTTGGGGATTGAGTGACAGAGCCATTTGGTTTAAGCAAAGGAGGAACTTAAGTCTACATCAAAAAGAGTACTGTAGATATCAGGGCAACACACCATTTTTGTTCCTGGGTTTTACCAGAAAGGGTTTCTTTAATGGCAAAATTATAAAGTAATACATCACAATAGGAAATTAATTGGTTTCGTAGTGGCTTTCGTACCGGGATTTTTTCACATTGTGAGTCGCCTTTTACATGGAAATAGCCTAATTTGTTCCAAGCCCTACAAAAACAACACATTAAATTTTTGTGAGGCTAAACTCCACTAAACACAATAAAATACAACCTTTTTGATCATACAATATCCTAACCATTAATAACCTGTAAATTAAATGTATAATTATAACAGACAGTACAACATTGCAATAATAAATGAAAAATACTGTACAGTAACAAAAATGTGAAACCTTACCTTTAGAGTGAGGCAGTGACCGAGAGCGAAGTGGCGGCGCGGCAAAGGAGGATGGCAAATGGCAGAAAACATTACCAAGTGGCAGAAAACATACACACTTAACTTTACGAAACACATTAATAGATGGCAGAAAATATTAATGCTTAACTTTTCGATAAACTTGAAATTAATTAATTTTTTTTTTTTTGCCCTTTTCTTTTTTTCTTTTTTTTTTACATCTTGTATTGTCTAAATTTAATCATCTTCTTCATTACTGCTACTTTCTTTTTTAGTGGGATCACTTTCAGCTTCCTCTTAGCCTACTAGTTTCAAAGGCCTCTTTGATAAATACCTATCCATGGAAGCTTGTTTCTGCCTAGCTGCTTCTTAAAATGTTCCTGAAATGACTCGTGTAAACCTCATTAACCTACTCAAGAAGACAAACTTGTGTAAACCTTTCCTAGGTGTGTCTTTTCTAAATGAGCTACCATTTTATGGTAGGCAGCTAGACCCTCCTTAATTTTTGCCATTGTCAGAGGGCCTCCTCCTCCTTACCACAAGAGAACATTTCATGAATCACGTTCACTTGCAAGGCTTCCAACTACGTCAGGTCGTCCATCTTAAGTTCCTCTTGGTGCTCCTTGATAAGCTCATTAATGCCGTCCTCATCGACTTCCAGACCCATGACCGTCCCGAGTGTAATGATCTCTGCAACCTCAGATTAAACAGGTTTAGGATCGTCAACTTTTTTGGCATCGGCTTCAGCTTGGCCTATAGGTAAGCCCTTAAAATCCTGTGGAGACAGCATCAGGCCACAGCTTCTTCCACGAAGAATTCAAGGTGCACCTCGAAACCTCCCACCAAGCTTTATCGATGATTTTAAGGCATATCACAATTCTCCTTCCAGAATTGATGAAGGGCGAGGTTCGTGCTCTCAGTGATTTTGAAACATCTCTTGAAGAGATATTTTGTATAGAGCTTCTTAAAGTTTGAAATCACTTTCTGGTCCATGGTCTGGAGGAGAGGGGTGGTGTTAGGCGGAAGATAAAGAACCTTGATGAATGAAAAATCTGCTTCGATATCTTGAAGGCCAGGAGGGTGAGCAGGGGCATTGTCCAACACCAACAGGCATATCAGAGGGAGGCGTTTCTCTTCCAAATATTTTTTTTACAGTCGGGCCAAAACATGTCTACTCACTCGGTGAACAAGTTTTTTGTTATCCAGGCTTTTGTATTAGCCCTCCACAACTCCGAAAGCTTCTCCTTAGTCACTTTGTGGGTCTTGAAGGCTCGAGCAGTCTCGAAGTCATACACCAGCAGGGGCTTCACCTTACAATCCCCACTGGTGTTTGCACAGAGTGCAAGGGTAAGCCTGTCCTTCATAGGCTTATGCTCGGTTAGCGTCTTTTCTTTCGCTGTGATGTAAGTCTGACAAGGCATTTTCTTCCAAAAAAGCCCAGTTTCATAGCAGTTGAAGACTTGCTGGGGACTGTAGCCTTCCTGGAGAGTTAACTTGTCGAATGTTTTAACAAAGGCTTTGCCTGTTTACGTGTCCGAGCTGGCAGCCTTCCCATGCCACACCATCGAATGAACTCCAGCCAGGAGGGTGAGCAGGGGCATTGTCCAACACCAACAGGCATATCAGAGGGAGGCGTTTCTCTTCCAAATATTTTTTTTACAGTCGGGCCAAAACATGTCTACTCACTCGGTGAACAAGTTTTTTGTTATCCAGGCTTTTGTATTAGCCCTCCACAACTCCGAAAGCTTCTCCTTAGTCACTTTGTGGGTCTTGAAGGCTCGAGCAGTCTCGAAGTCATACACCAGCAGGGGCTTCACCTTACAATCCCCACTGGTGTTTGCACAGAGTGCAAGGGTAAGCCTGTCCTTCATAGGCTTATGCTCGGTTAGCGTCTTTTCTTTCGCTGTGATGTAAGTCTGACAAGGCATTTTCTTCCAAAAAAGCCCAGTTTCATTGCAGTTGAAGACTTGCTGGGGACTGTAGCCTTCCTGGAGAGTTAACTTGTCGAATGTTTTAACAAAGGCTTTGCCTGTTTACGTGTCCGAGCTGGCAGCCTTCCCATGCCACACCATCGAATGAACTCCAGCCAGGAGGGTGAGCAGGGGCATTGTCCAACACCAACAGGCATATCAGAGGGAGGCGTTTCTCTTCCAAATATTTTTTTTACAGTCGGGCCAAAACATGTCTACTCACTCGGTGAACAAGTGTTTTGTTATCCAGGCTTTTGTATTAGCCCTCCACAACTCCGAAAGCTTCTCCTTAGTCACTTTGTGGGTCTTGAAGGCTCGAGCAGTCTCGAAGTCATACACCAGCAGGGGCTTCACCTTACAATCCCCACTGGTGTTTGCACAGAGTGCAAGGGTAAGCCTGTCCTTCATAGGCTTATGCTCGGTTAGCGTCTTTTCTTTCGCTGTGATGTAAGTCTGACAAGGCATTTTCTTCCAAAAAAGCCCAGTTTCATAGCAGTTGAAGACTTGCTGGGGACTGTAGCCTTCCTGGAGAGTTAACTTGTCGAATGTTTTAACAAAGGCTTTGCCTGTTTACGTGTCCGAGCTGGCAGCCTTCCCATGCCACACCATCGAATGAACTCCAGATAGTCTCTTAAATTTTTCAAACCACCCCCAAGAACCCTTGAACTCTGGGTGTGCCTGTTTTGATGTCCCTTCTCCTGCGTTGTCTTCAGCCTGAGCATGCACAAGATCATCGAAAATGGTGCTGTCCTTCTGGCAGATTATCATCTCAGTGATCATATCTTCAGCAATTTCCTTGTCCTTAATCCAAATAACCAGCAGTCTCTTCATCTCGTCATGGAGGCTCCTCTTGCTGGGAAAATTAGTTACTCCCTTAGAAAGTGTTGCTGCTTTGATTGCTTTCTTCTGTTTAAGGATAGTTCCTATCGGAGACGGATTTCGGCCATATTCCTTAGCGATCACCCTTAACTGCATGCCAGCCTCGTACTTTCTTGATTATTTCAAGCTTTGTCTCTATAGAAAGCATCTTCTTCTTTTCCTGCATATCAGCAACTTTCTTGGGACCCATGGCTAATAATGTACAAGTTGATTAACGCAACACGGTACAATTCAGAACTAAAAGTACGAAAGCGAAATCACAATCACGAATTCAATGTTAACTATAGCGCTGCCGAAACGAAGTGAGCGAGGGATGCTGATTCATATATGCATGATGGAATGGATGCCGACCAATAAAAGAGCAGGATCGTATGGTGGTATCTAGCATTAGAGTTGGGAGATTACCAATGGGAGCACAGAAGGATGGTGGAGAGTTTAAGGCTGGCGGTCAACAAATTTTAGAATTAGTCTCTGCAGTGGGTGAATCTCGTAGTGTACCTCGTTTCGTAGCATGAAACATTTTCCGCAATATGAGTCTGAAAAATATTTCCATCTAGTTTTGTAGCATGAAAATTTTGTATACAGCTTTTATATCAAGTATCACTGTATTTCTTTTCAATTAAAGAATAACCTTTTTCAGCAATAGCTCTCAGCTAAGTATAGTTACTTCAGGTCAAATCTCTTCTATTATTTTCTCAAAGATGAGAAGCCTTCAATTTTTCCAAATAAACACATACAATTAGGTAGAACAAATTTTCATTTATGAGAACACCAGCCTCAACCACATCTTTGACAATTGAGGGCAATTAGTATACAAGAGATTACTCAAAAAGCCATTCTAACCTGCTTGAAATTATATATATAACTTATAAGGCCAGACTAGTTTAGTAGGCAACAATAAACTTTGGTAAGATTGATTAAAATAAAAAAAAATTGTATTGAAATTTATTTCAATACTTACCAAAGTTCATTAGCATTCCCTCCCACCTTCTCACACATTGGTGGACAACAGGTTCTCACATTCTTGATATACTCCTGTCAGAAGTGGAAGACGAGAACAAGGGCATCCTCATGCTCACAACCACACAGTTTAGGTGACAGCCATGCATACTTTGCAAGAGCAAGGCAGGACAGCCATTGCACCGGTGGGGAAAACTGTAAAAATCTTCAATATATATTTAGGAGGCAAGGGTGTCATGGCAATGAACTTTGGAAAGTATTGAAATATTAGTCTATATTAATACATACAATTGTTTTTGACAAGGATGAGAAAGTGTTCTTTTCAAGAGCATTGTGAAATGCACATTTTTCTTGGAACTAAATTAAAGAATTTTAAACAAAAGATTTTTCTATTCAGAACAAACTTTCTCTTTCTGGTACAATATGAGAACCACATCTTTTTAACAGAAAAATTTACAGACTAGCTCTGTAAAATACCTATCGATACAATCCTAAACTCAAAAGTACAAGAAAAATTATATTTTTTACAATATGACACAATAGATCAGTATTAATTACATGATCTTTATACAAACATTCAACACTAACATATGATATAATGGATAAACCTATTTTCATGTAATGATTTTATAACAAAGTTCTTAATTACAGTAAAGTACCTTTAAATTTACCCTTTATGTCTGTACAGTGTACTCAAACCTGCAAGCTATGTTTATAAACAATATTGATTAATCATGAAGACTGTAAGTATATATGAATAATCAACATATTTTTTGTTTTAACTGCATACTGGCAACCATAGATGTACTACTGATACTAAAAAGTGCCAAAAATTGTCTAGTTCATATAAATAGCAATAAATGTGCATGAGATTTTTCAAACACCATTACAAAATCTAAATTTTACAGGAATACATTTAGATAAAAGACAGTCACAAGAAATGAATTTGGTGTGTCTATGTCATATCTATTAAAATGAAAGGACATGCTTTTGTAAAATGGCTACCACAGTAAGACCACAGATCACAATAAAACCTTCTAGCTAAAAGCAATTACAGTAGTAAGGGAATATCAATTTACTTAGAATGTTTAGGAAATTGGAAAATACAATTGTAATTAAGGTGATTACATTTACACCGTAGAATTATAAAACAATAGCTTTGTTCTTATAGCTAGCCTAGTTAAGAGAAATTAAATTTATCTAAATTTCTTTAAAGAATGATACTGATTACCAATTTTCAAAGTTACTGTAAATAATAACCCATAAAAAATTGTAGCATAGTCAAATTTAAAAAAATGTAAAAAATATAAATGAACATTATTGTAATTCTCAAATTATAAATAGTTAGATAATTTACTGGCTATCTTTGCTGCTTCTGTTTTAAACATATGATGGTGTTAGGCATAGCACCTGAAAGGTTACCTTATAATAATCATAAAGTATGTTTTGACTTGTCCAGTGGTTAAGTTAAAGAAACAGAAACTGAAAAAAAATTAGTGATAAAAGACTGGCTACTTTGTAAGGTATGTATAAAATCTTAAACATGAACTGAACATGATTAGGGGATGATTATGCTCAAAGTCATGACCACTATTAACAATACAATGCTGAATGGTAAAAGATGCACTTCAACTGTTCATTTTTGTTAGCCTTAATACTGCAATTTGAATTCATTACTTTACCTGAAAATTCAATATTTACTAAGAAAAATAGTTAATGGTTCATTGTACATCAGGTAGCTTCTAGCCAAAACAAACTACAGTACTGTACTATAAAAAATTCTAAAAATATTTTCCACCTCAAACAATTTTCAATAACTACTATACTGTACTGCATTACAGTAAAAGAAAAAAGTGCTTCTCACATAACATAACAATATGTGGGCAAAGATCACCACAACATTAGATAAAGATGGATATCCAACTAACATAAAAGCTTCCTTCGTATAAACCATAAACCATGTATTGCTTGCATTCATAAAAATTTGTTTTCATCTGTATGCTTTCCATTCTATGTACTGTGGTATGTTTCCGGTGGCCCAACGTTTTGGAAAATAAAGGCATTTTACTGTAATTTACCTTAACATTTCTGTAGTCTCCTCAAAATTTCTCAAACCTCAATAAAATATACGCATCTTGCTGATACATTTTCTTTTCTTAAAATAGTTTTCTTATAAAGATTCTGTACTATACACAATATTCAATACAAAATATATCCTTATATTATATTTTCTTTCACTTTTCACTTGGAGAAATATGCCTTTGGTATAATCTTGCTGTGGCTCAAATATCTGTTACAGAAAATTGATAAACATTAGTAAAGAAAATATATACAAAAGAAAGTAATTTTAGTAGTTAAATTTATCTCAACTACATGTCTGAGATAATGTTATGCTGCTGAATTACTTGGCTTACATGAGTGTTAATTTGTTTCAGAAAATTTAATTAATGTACAATATTAAAAGTAGATAAGGGTTTATAAAACTTATAAAAATTAAACTCGGGTATAAGAAATTCATCACAACTAGAATCATTCCAATTGACAGAGCTTTTGTTTGATAAATGTAATTCAGGGAAACATTGAAGACTAGACAACAACTCAGTCTGTAATAAGTAATGCTGTTCATAAGGTAAAGATAATGGTATACAGGATGAACAATTTTCATTTTCAGTCCTTGTGAATGAAGATAAAGTGAATTTTTCTGATGTATTGTTAAGTAGAGAATAATCAGCGTAATCAACCTTTACACTTTGAGACACTGGATCAGCAAATCTGCTTGTATGACAATGTTGAATATATTTACTGGAAGGCTCATCTCTAACTGTACTGTTTAAACAATTCCCTTGAAATGCATTATCACTATATCTATTTTTATTTCTGTAATTCACAGGCAGGTAGCTTTCAAATGGGTAACTTTCAAGGGTATTCTTAAAGTACTCAGGTTCATTTTCTGTTAAATGCCCTTCACTAAAATCACACTCATATGCAGGACTTCTTGATGATTCCCATTGAGGCCATCTTTTTTTACTAGCTTCTTTAAACAGCCATAACAGATCTTCATCCTCTTTATGTGAACTGCCATTATCTGTATTACAACAAGTCATCTTACATTCTGCTCTGCTGAAAGAATTGTCCAGCAAACACTCATGGTCTTCCAAGGTTGAGCAGACCCTTCTTTGGACTAGTTCCTGAGCCCCCCTCCTCATCGCCAAAAAGCCGACGGAAGCTGTGATAAGAAAAGCAAAATGTATTTATAGCATAAATATGTTTTATGCATAAAACATTGGTTTATTAGTAATCTACAGATGTGACTAGGATTTAAGATGCAGTGATATCCTGAAATTACTAAAGAAAACAGCAGTCAATGTTTAATACTTCAGTAAGAAAATATAAATGCCACTACACCATACTATACTGTATTTGTTTTTCTGATATTCAACAATCATATATAAATCTTAGCATTGCTTTCAATTATTCTATAAAAAAAAAAAAGTTGTATTCATTTGATGTACTCAAAATTTAAGTTTGTTTTAAAATCCTAGTACAGAATAACATTATGTATTGCCATAAACTTCGGATATGTAATTAACTCCTCTTCCTTACACTTTCTATATTGATGAAGCCCTTAAATTATGTAGTGACTTTTATCTATAATTTTTAATATGTAACTATAAACATGTATACTGTACTTGCTTCCGGAATGAGGATATTTTAGAGGAAATAGGTTTCTGACCTTTGCATAAAAATTAAATATATCCTAGTGGTAACTACCAATGTGAAGAGAAACCATTTAAAGATTGTATGAGAGGGCTTTAAATAGAACTGAGGGGTTTAGAAAGGACCAAAATTTCAGTTTCTCACGGCCAAAGTAAAATCTTGTGATTTTTTTTTGCTGCATGCTCACCAACCAGTGAAGATGATGCACAATGCTACCAGTACAAAATTTATGTCTCTAAGTTAGACTAAGTTTAATTGGTTGAAGGTGAATGGTAGTTTTCAAAATCAGAGCTAATAATAAGTCATTCTGAGAGCCTGAACTAAACTACCAGGCTCCAATTCAGCTACCTGCTTGTTTTATTATGTGTAAGATCCAATATCCATGCTACAAAAATATGGTTATAATTTGCACCTTTGCTCAGAGAAGCTGTGTTTGATAAGCATTACTGATGGAAGTCATCCTTAAAATAAGATTTCCTACCTACATGCTTTGACAACTTTTTAAAACTAAGTTTTAGAAATAAATTTAAACTTTTATACATTAATTAAATGATTAAGAATAGTCTGACATAGCAACAGTTGTTTCTTTTTTAGGCCAAAATGATTTACTAATTTATTGTACATGTAACTTATAATTATCTGCAAAACATTTGCTATTAAACCCTGTATAGGGCAAAGTTCGGTGATAAATTTTTGTACAAGTTGTATAACCATTGTGTGAAAAGTCTTTTTTAACCATGTATACAGTACCATCAAATATTGGAAATTCATCATACATGATTTCATCTTCACCTCTTTAAATTCTTCTGCTATCAGCATTTTAAAGATAGCATCAAGATGATATATACATTTGTGAATTATCGTTACTATAGATGTATGGTCGCTACTTTGGCAATTAATGTTTGGTCTGTAAAATCAGACCCAAATGGTATTTTTCCTTTGTTTTTTATAAAGACAGCAGATTTCTTAGCTCCAAAGTTATCTGTTATTTTGCGCAAGTTAGCAAGAAGAGGAGCTTTTAGCACTTGTTGGAGAATTGGTAATGTTACTCCTCTATGTAAATGTGTTTGTGGTAGCTCAAGTCCCTCTGATTACCGCCCAATTTCCATAACTCCCATATTATCTAAAGTTTTTGAACGTCTTCTGGCAAAACGTCTTAATAGGTTTGCTGAAGGTAATCATCTATTCCTTAGTTTGCAATTTGGTTTTCGTAAAGGCCTTGGAGCATGTGATGCCCTTCTTACAATCTCCAATGCAGTACAGAAATCCCTTGATTGTGGTCGGGAAGTTCGTATGATTGGCCTTGATATTAGTGCTGCCTTTGACCGTGTTAATCATGAGGCCCTTGTTTTCAAACTGAAACAGTTGGGAGTGGGTGGGTCGTTTCTTAGCATTATTATTGATTTTTTAAGTAGTAGATCTCAAAGAGTTGTTGTTGATGGGCACCATAGTGAGTGTAGGAATGTGATATCCGGTGTTCCACAGGGTAGTGTTCTTGGCCCATTACTTTTCATTCTATATACACATGACATGTGGTTTGGCCTAGAAAATAAGCTTGTTGCATATGCAGATGATGCTACTCTCTTTGCATCAATTCCATCCCCTGAATGTAGATCTGGGGTTGGTGAATCCCTTAATAGAGATTTAGCTAAAATTAGTGCATGGTGCAAGTTATGGGGTATGAAGTTGAATCCTAACAAAACTCAAAGTATGATTGTAAGTAGGTCAAGGACAGTGGCTCCTCAACATCCGGATCTCAGTATTGATAATGTTTCTTTAAATTTGTATGACTCTTTCAAAATTTTAGGTGTGTTTCTCGATAGCAAATTTACTTTTGAGAAACATATAAGGTCTGTGTCTTCTTCAATTGCACAAAAAATTGGCTTATTGAGAAAGTCTTTTAAGATATTTGGTGATCAATCTATTCTGAAGAAGTGTTTTAATTCTTTTATTCTACCTTGTTTTGAGTATTGTTCTCCTGTCTGGTCTTCAGCTGCTGATTCTCATCTTAATTTGTTGGACAGAAACTTACGGTCTATTAAATTTCTTATTCCTGATCTAGATATTAATCTCTGGCACCGTCGTTCAATTAGTTCATTATGCATGTTGCATAAGATTTTTCATAACTCTGACCATCCTTTACATTCAGATCTCCCTGGACAATTCTATCCTGTTCGTAATACTAGGCAGGCAGTTAATTCTAATAGCCAGGCCTTCTCCATCACGAGGCTCAATACTATGCAGTACTCTAGAAGTTTTATTCCAGCTGTTACCAAGTTGTGGAATGATCTTCCTAATCGGGTTGTTGAATCAGTAGAACTTCAAAAGTTCAAAGTGGGAGCAAATGCTTTTTTGTTGACCAGGCGGACATGAGTCTTTTTATAGTTTATATATGACATATTTGTTTTTGACGTTGTTAGTAGTTTGTATATGACATATCTGTTATGACGTTGTTACTTTTTTTAGAATGATTTATTGTTAATTTGTTCTCTTCAGTTATTTATTTCCTTATTTCCTTTCCTCACTGGGCTATTTTTCCCTATTGGAGCCCCTGGGCTTATAGCATCTTGCTTTTCCAATTAGGGTTGTAGGTTGGATAGTAATAATAATAATAATAATAATAATAATCGATTAGTTGAATCAGTAGAACTTCAAAAGTTCAAAGTTGGAGCAAATGCTTTTTTGTTGACCAGGCGGACATGAGACTTTTTATAGTTTATTTATGACATATTTGTTTTTTATGTTGTTAATAGTTTATATGTGACATGTCTGTTTTGGCGTTGTTACTTATTTTAGAATGATTTATTATTTTGTTCTCTTCATTTATTTCCTTATTTCCTTTCCTCACTGGGCTATTTTTCCCTGTTGGAGCCCCTGGGCTTATAGCATCTTGCTTTTCCAACTAGGGTTGTAGCTTGGATAGTAATAATAATAATATTAAAAGTATTTAGGTCTACAGTATATGTAAAACAGTACTGGACCAATGTAGATACAATAATATTACAGATCTCTAGTAGATCTCTAGTGTTTGGTGTATATAGGTCCTAATCCTCAATTATTAATACTGTTATTTTGATGCTGCAGTAGGTCAACTGTCACTGCTACTAAAGAGAAAAAATGGCTAAGGGAGATGATGAGTCAAGTTCTTTAGTGTAACCCAATTACATCATTATTCGATAGATACACACTAACTGATTAAGCAAAAATTCTATCTCTCTGAGCAAGCTTATATTAAAAAAAAAATGCCTCTTCTGTGTGGGATTCCAGAGAAGAAAATCTTAAAGATGATGAATAAATTACAAACATATATGGTACATACATACAGCAGTTGAGAAGTTCCTCAAAGCAAGAGGAATAACACCGTAACCTCTCTCAAACCAAACTGCATCACTAATCCCAATTTTTCTAGGAAGACTTACTATTTATGGAATGAAAGATCCATATTACTGGACTTTGTGCCATTTTACAATTTCCATTGAGGGGGTATGGAAACTGCAGAACTAAAAGCACACACTACTTTTAAAGCCACAGGTACTAAAACCAATAAGGGAGGCTTTCAAATGTCTATATCATGAATGTCATTTTCTTTAAAAGACAAAAGAAGTAGACAACTGAAATTTAGAAAATATTTTTTTCTATTCAGTTTGCCTCTGTGTAAATCACATAGAATGTATTTCTCCAGAAAGTACCATATGTTTTTTCTAAGTATGAAGGTAACTAACAATGTTGCTTTAAAGCAAATACTTTATGAATAGTTTTAATTTATAAAACTATATCAGTGGTGTAATGCAAGGTTTATAAAGCCACACTGTCAGATATATATATAATAATATTTTGTTTTCTTTACGGTGAGTCACATTAATAGAAATATATACCATAATTATAAACACGAGAATTAATTGAACATATGACTGAAATGCATGCCCTAATTAAACATGAGAATTAATTGAATACGGGAATGTCTACCCATGACGATAGTGAGTACAATATGCATCAAAATATGTATCACATCATAATATAAAACAGTTTATATATTCACGTAAAGACCCCAGGCCTGAAGTAGCTTCAAGCCACAATTCTGCACCAGAATCTGAGAAATAAATTTTGACAGTCCCACTGTAAAACTTGACACCATATTCAAAATTATTAATTATTTTTCGTCAATTAATTAGCAAAGATATGTCCCGAAATCTGAAGTTTCCAAGTCTACATTAACTTGTAATGTTGGTTTCTTACAAGTAGTACCATACATCTTGTTTGGGGTATTGCTTACATTATAACCCTCTGGTACAATGTAGAGTAATGAAATAGTGGATTTTAGCAGTATCCTCTCGGAATTAGTTGCACTGCTTTCTGCCTTCTCGATAGTACTCGGTACATGAAATATAATGTACATGTATATTTAATTCTTCTACAACTTATTAATGGAGGGGTTATCACTGATATTTCCCTTAAGAGGTTTTTGGGGATTCATGTTATCTTGAAGTAAACTTAACTTTAGTCATTAACTATGAAAATTCATCTGTATAGAAAATTACATATGTCGGCAGATATAAAAACAAAGCATAGCTTCTCTAAGACTTGAACTACACCAGGTGACGGCTTAAAGCTTCAAATCGTGCATATAAGGAAGATCCACCCTAAATTCTAAGCTTGGAACAGGTAGTTGCGTGATATGTATTTCTTAGGGGAAGAAAAGTATGAGTTGTCAAGCTGTATCTTTAGCAGTACAATGAAAATGGAAAACCCCTGAGACTATTTTTTGTTACTAAAATTTAATTATTCCAATGAGTATAAAAATTGTTTGTCCTTAGGAATCACCATTTTTGGTTACTTAAATTTAATTGTTCAAGTGAGTATAAAAGATTAAACAATCAAACCTTTTAAAAAATATGAAACCACACATTCAAGTTCTGAAATATAAACCTGATTAATGGAGGCCTCTTAATAATAAAAGACAAACCCATCAGTTATAATACTTATAAATCTAATCCAAGATACTTTTGTACAGAATTAAACATTGATAAACATTCTTTTCAAAAAGGCCCTAGTCAAAAATTTTAACAAGATTACCCTAGCTAGTTGTAGTCATTGATAAATTCTTAGAATGACACCATTAAAAATAAATATACCAGTGTCTTTGATACAAAATAATGGTGGACTGTCTTTTAGAACCTATATAAAGTAGAGGGCTTTGAAAACCCTAAGTTTAGGAATACTTCCGATAGTTTCCAGGTGATTAGATGTAGAACAGATTGGTATGGATGAAGCATCATTGAAAATGGTTGTCTGAGTAGATTGATTGGTACGGAAAGCTTTTCAGACACTGCCACTAAAGACCACAAATCCACTGACCATTTTCCTTGTGTCCAGAACAGGGCTTGATTTAATTTTATTATTTGCACAGAGCCTGAAGTTGTTTTACATCTGCTAAATCTTGGTAAAAGATGGTAATGTGGAAAGATCTATATTTTTCCTGCATCTTATGGTACAGTGTCTACCTTCTATGCTAAGGGATCCTGTACATAAGAACAGTACACTTTTATTTTTGTTTAGTGACGTTGCAAACATTACGTACCAGTGATCCCAACATTTACAAATTTCTTAACCTACTGTACTGACAAATGTAGCAACCATATGCTTATAAGCACTAGACTCTTTGGGCATAGATGAACTTTTCATTTACACTTAAGAATTTCAATCTGATCATGAAACTCACTTCCTAGAGAGGGATTAAGCAGCCTACACACACCTCACAAGATTCTAAAGAAATATTGTCACCAACACGAGACACAAAGTGAATGTCAAACAAGGTCACTCATAAACAATTCATAGAACAACACCGCAGAAATTGCTAACATATTCGGAGCAAAAGACTGAAGAGTTCAAATATTGACTGAGCAGCATCACCTTTTTATCAGTTACTGTACTGTACTTGTACATCTACAATGGACCTGAAATAGGGCAATAATAGTACCTCAGAGACTGTCCCACCATTGAGGCACATAGCTGTTCTCTTCTTCATAAAACCCAAAAAAGGCTGATTATCCTCAGAATTATCTAAAAGGTCAGATAATCCAAAATTAAAATCAAATCCTGAATACAGGTATGTGCAAATTTAAGTGCAAATGTTTTCAAACTCGAACAGATTAACAGCAGGCCCCCTGTAACCAAAATTAGCATAAATAAAGGCAAAGAGAGGTAAATACTCAACTTTGACAAAGAAGAGGAAGGCATTCCAAACTAAAATTCTTAAAAAAAAAACTGCGAAAAAAGCACCCACAAAAACAACCGAACTGTAGCCAAAAGCTGCGATCAAAGGAATGAGAAGCGGGACCGTATTGGGGCACTGGAAGGTGATAGGATGTGTAACGGCTTTTTACTTATCCTACCCCTTAGTGGACTAGACTGGGAAAAGTCTGTTTGGGGTGCAGATGTCTATGGTTATCTTAGGATACGTCCCTTATTATACACGATATCTTTGGATAGTCGTTTCCGGGGGTTGGAACCCCGTGATACCTGACAGTAATTCTCTTGTAATATCAATCGCAGAAATATTAAACTAGAAGTTGCTAAAAGGAACTTCCATCAGGACGACATAGCTAGCTCACCCATAAATAGATTTTTCCTTCGTCAAAATCCCTTTAATTACCTGCCTTATTTTGAATTTGGGATAATTTATATATCTTACCCAAAATGAACTACATACCTGAAATAACTCATCTTAACCCTTTTACCCCCAAGGGACGTACTGGTGCGTTTCACAAAAGCCATCCCTTTACCCCCATGGACGTACTGGTATGTCCTTGCAAAAAAATGCTATAAATTTTTTTTTCATATTTTTGATAATTTTTTGAGAAAATTCAGGCATTTTCCAAAAGAATGAGACCAACCTGACCTCTCTATGCCAAAAATTAAGGCTTTTAGAGCAATTTAAAAAACTATACTGCAAAATGTGCTGGGAAAAAAATAACCCCCTGGGGGTTAAGGGTTGGAAATTTCCAAATAGCCTGGGGGTAAATGGGTTAAAGACTAATTGACATATATATAGTCTTAGAATTTTATTTTTAAGACCACATTACGCTGTTTTTCAATGGACTACTCACGACATATGGGAACTAATGCGTATGAGATGAAGACACTAGCTCTAAGCAGGTGAGGTACTAATCTCTACATTTAACCTGTAAGAGAACAAAACATGTAGGTAGTTAGTTGGTCCAGGTACTAGCCACTCAGTTAGAGAGCTCTATGTGAGAACCTCAAACTTGGAAGGTGCCATGTACCATTAGAACCCTTATTGAAAGGTGTATGTATTAGAACCACTAGCTAATACTTGAAGAGTAAGGCTTGATTTTGAAACAGGAAAGGTTAGGCCTAAAATGTTACCCTGCATGAAAAAAAAATTGGTTTTCATAGCTTCCGTAGAAGGATTTTTTGGGGGTTAAAGTTCTGTGAGGACTCCAAGGACTTCCCTGTTTAAAGCTAGGACAGGGATTCCAATACAACCTTATTACTAAAGAAATAATGTTCCCCCCTTCTAGGGTTAGTGCATCAATGTGTACAGTATGGACTCGGTGAATGTAGGGAAAACCTGCCAGTTCAGGCACATTAAAACTGGCCACAGCACATCTGAACCTCCATGTCGTAAACCATGTGACATCACGCATGGTGTATTATAAAACAACCAGCATTCCAATTCTCACTAGATATTAGATGTCATACACAGGGCCCAACTTCTATTACTCTGTTTGTCAACCTTTTGAAATGCACATGTCATGCAGCTGCATTATTAAGTACCCATATTCAGTTTTCCTTCTCTTTGGTAGGGTATTCATAGTTATGGGTAATACTTCTTATGGTGTTAACATTCAGTTAAGAACAAGGTGTTTATGCTTTGTTTACATTTGTCAATTAACAGGTTCAGTTATAGTCTTTCATGCGTGTTTGTCTGTCAATTAGGTCCCTTTTTCAGTTTTAAGTACCTTCCCCTTTGTCACTGAATACAGATCCTGAGACAGAACATCGTAGAGTCGAGGTTGTTTTCCTCCTTTCTATGTCGGCGAAAAAATTTTCTAAGATTGCAGGTTCTGCAAAGTATTTACCCACCAAGGACTTTTCAGATCTAAATTCAGCAGTTATGGATTTTGAAAATAGTGCCTTAGTGGACCAGGCCCCTTTCTAGGTTGTTGACTTTGAATCTGAGGATGACCTAGATCCAGCAGAGGTGGAATCCAGGTTTCCACTATGCAGGGCATCAGTCCTGGACTGGGTATGCTTGCACTTTCCAGGAAGATGCCTCTCTGACAGCTAGAATAGTTGAAGTTTCCATTTTCTCCCTTTATAGTCAGCCCACTTCTGGTGTGGTTCATTCAGGCACAGATAACATGTCTTTTGGCTCTTACACACTTCAGCCAAGACATCCAGATGAGGTTGAGCCTTCGGGTTTCCAGATTCCTGTAGGAATTCTTTCTTCATGTCCAGATCAGCTGTTGGTGGTCCTTTGAGTTACCAACTTCCAAGGGATTTTCGAGCAGGGTCGCTTTCTTGCGTTCCTGCAGATTTGGTTGTGGCTTGTCCTTCTGGGGCTCAGCCTTCAAGGGGAGATCCAAGGAGGTCTATTCTTTCCGGTTCTAAGGTGTCGGCTGTTGCTGAGCCTTCAGGTTCCCCCTTCCGTTCCTGGTTTTGAAGGCTCAGTAGGAGGGTACGGCGCAGTAAATTCTTCTGCCATGGAAATAGATAAAGGAGATTTATAGGTAATCCTGGTGAACCATGTGATTTGTGCTCATTCTGGCCAGAGTCCTATGTGTTCACAGTAAATATACAGATTTGCCATTAGACGACCAAGTTCGAAAACCAGGTAGAATTTCCAGATTCAAGATGGAGATTCAGAGTATACCCCCAGCTATCCCCAAAGGTGGTGGTTCTAATAATGCATAAGACAGCTCTCTATAATTTAGCAGAGGCAACATCAGATTTGGGGTGGTTGTTCCTTCTTGAACATAGTTTGTTCAATACTTCGGTGGTCAGAATGACAGTGCCCGGCCAGAAAATATAATTTCTGGTAAAATTGACAAAATTACCATGTTAGTCTATGATGAAAGTGCTTTGTAAGGGTGACTACCTTGCACAAAGAGTATAGCCCCTTTCTGGAAGTATACCCTAAGGAGGAAGGGTTCAGAGAAGTTAGCCGAGTAGTAGGATGCTTGAGTTGGAACTAATCAATGGGGTTTTTTTTCCTGCTAGTTCCAAACACCCTTCTGAGTTTAGTGCCCATCAGACCCTGTTCAACCTAGTATCGGTAGTGACATCTTTGGAAGTCGGGGCTACAGGGTGTTCTAAGTTTGCAACAGTAGCCATGGTCAAGTTGCTACACAAGCCTCTTTACGAAGGCAAAGTACAGGGGGGATGCTCCATGTCCTTTCTGCTCTAGATTAAGAAAAAATGGAAGGAGAACTTTTGTTCAGCAATCTGCTGTGTAAGTTGCTCTTCCCTCAAGCCCTTGTGAACCGATTCAAGGCTAACACACCAGCTATGGACATGTCACTTCCAGAGAAGTGGATGAAAGGGTATCAGTCCATTCTTAAAAGAAAGAAAACTCCCTTTCTTAAGGGCACTCCCCATAAATTCCCTCAACAGTTTCTAAAACTCCCACTCAGAGACCTACTCCTGGGTCCCATGCCATGCCAAGACCTACACAGAGGTCTTTTTGGGAGGAGAGGAGGCACCATAATTCCCCCTCCTAAAGTGAGACTAATCATCAAGGTCAGTCCAACTTGTTTTGGACTAGAGGAAGCCACTGGAGGTCATCCAAAGGAACAAGGGAGCCAGTAAATCTAGCAGAAGATAGGGATATTGCCAATGAGGAGTATCAGGATGGGGGTAGTCTACATTGTTTTTGGGAACATTGGATTTTTCTCAGTGGGAATAGAGTATAGTCTCCTTGGGTCTCAGTGGGTCGTGAATAATAAAATCTCACCAAGCCACAGTGTTTGCCAACTCAGGACCCTGAAAGGAGTCATAGAAAGCTGCATGTTCCTAATACCCCTGGGCAGACTAATCAGCATTACAAAGAAAGACTCCCGGAGAGAAGAGTAATCTTCCACCTGTCTCAACTCAACAAATACATCAGATGCGACCCATTTAAGATGACAAACAAAACAGATTCATTAGTTACTACACCAATGGGCTTTGAACTGTACCATAGATCTCAAAGTCACTAATTAGCAATTCCCTATAGCCCACCCCTTCCAACCTTACTTCAGCTTTTTAGCTCTAGAGGGGGTTGTACAGGTTCCAGGCAGTGGCCATTGGCCTTAACATCATCCCAAGGGTGTTTACCAAACTCGTAAAGGGGGTGATCAAACTCATGTGACTGCAGGAAGATTAGGTCATATCCTACCTGGATGATTGGTTTGTCTGAGAGAAGAGTTATGTCACAAATACACTACTGAGGTTTTGCAAGAACTGAGTTTACTGATAAACTTTGCAAAATCGTGACTGTTACTGGAAAGGGGATTTCAGTGGTTAGGTTTCCAATGGAATCTGGTTACAGCCACTGTAAGCTTTACAAAAGCATCTCAGCAAAGAATTCTAAACAGAGTACAGTCCTTTGTTTGAGTCGCTATTTTTCCAAATAACAACTGGAAAAAATCTTGGGCTTCATTCAGTTTGCCTCCATAATAGACCGAGTGTTGAAGAACATGCTAAAAGACCTCAACTGGAAATGGAGAAGCCATCAAGAGCTACTGCCCAGTCGGTACAAGAGAATCCTCAGGTCTTGGGTTACACCAAATGCATTGGCCCAGTTGGTCCACTTGGTCCCTATCCCAGTTTCTATGATAATTCATATAGACGCTTCCAAATCAGGATGGGAAGGTTATTTGGGAGATAATTTCATGTTTCGGAAATGGTACCCTCAGTTCAAACACTTCACATAAATATGTTGGAAGTTTGGAACTAATGGTGGTTTTTCTGACACTGAAGGGGATTTGTCCAAGATGAAATTCTCATGTAAAGATCTTCATAGACAACTAGGTTGCAGTCTGTTGCTTCATGAAAGGGGGATCATGCTCAAGACTCCTTAATACAGTGACTCAAATTTAGAAGTTCCTTCAGGAGAGGTGTGTGTTTCTCTTCCCATTCTACCTGCCGGGTTTACTCAATGTAGTGGCGGAAAGCCTATCCAGGCAGACTCCTGCAGACTGAGAGGACCCTGGACAAAAAGTCTTTACAGGAGATCCTGGAGTTAGTGCCGGATCTCCAGATAGAACCATTTGCTATGAAAGAGAACTACCAACTTTCTCTCTACATAGCTCCTAATGTTGACTCCTGAGCAGTAACAAGAGATACTCTGAACCTAAATTAGAACAGGTGGTCGTCTATTTATCTATTCCCGCTGATGAGTTTGATTTAGAAGGCTTTGAATATCTTTCAGAATTTTTCGGGGCCAACTGTGCTAATAGTACCACTTTAGCCCAATAACCCATGGTACCCATTACTTCTTCGTCTGAGATCAAGACTACACCCCCTGTGGTCTACACAGCTGTATCAGAAAGTGGAAGGTTGGACTACATTCGCTTCCTCCTTTCGTACCCGGAACCTTCACGCTTGGATTTTCTCTCCTACATTTTCAGAAGAGAATTCTCAACCCACAATTTGACATATTTGTTGAGCTGCAAGAGGTCTTCATCCACAAGACAATATCAATCAGTGTGAATGACATAGTTCTCTTTCCAGCTCAGATAACCCCGGACTTCTTGGCTTCCTTTTTGGCTCACTCCTTTGAAGAGAGGAAACTCCGCCCATTCCCTATCATTTTTCAAAAACATGCAATTTTAGGACATCCAAAGTTTTATGGGATGGTTTGGGCATTGAGTGTTTATTAAACACTACTTGAAATAAATACAAGCAGTACACCATTCATGCGTGGTACTCAGCGCATTTGCGACCAATGCAAGGCAGCCCGCGACAAATGACAAATCAGCCGGGTTTTTCAGAAGAAGCTATGTAATGGGAGAGGCAGAGAGCCAGCAATCTTCAATCATCTTTGCGAGGTAAGAATCAGACTGGTTAGTTTTTCTTCTTACCCTTGGATGATGCATGTGGGTCACAGGTTGTGCTTGGTTGTACCTTATTGGACACAAGTCTACTGACTAATACTCAGTACTTAGTCCTTGGAGACCATACAACACTTCAACCCCCAAAAAGGAGTTTTGTTGTACAAAATACTTATTTTTGGAGAGGTGCTCTGTGGTTTCCGAAAAACCTCCTGCCTTCCTTGCCTCATCCAGGCGGTTGGAGTGCACTCAATCCGGCTCAATCGACAAAGGAGGTTAGGAGCCTGTTGATAACGTAGGTACATGGGCGAGAACTGGAACGATGGTTCTTTTCTAACACGCCCTGTGTAACGTCACGTGTCACAGACAACATGCAGATTTGGAAGTGCTGTGGGAAGTTCTAATATGCCTGAACTTGCAGGTCTCCCCTATACTCAGGGGGAATAATATTTCTATGGTAATCAGGTTGTATTGGATTCCCTGTTCTAAATGGGTAAGTCCTTGGAGACCACACAGCCCCTTCATAAAAATTAGTTTTTCCTTTGTAAAAACTCCTTAATTACATTAGATTCTAAATTTGACTAACAAAAACTAGACTTGTTAGGCTGTTGAAAAGACAATGGCTGGAGTGACAATCACCATTCCTCCTATAAGCAAGTAGCCTAAGCTTCTTTGCTAAAAGTAGGCCATCTATAACACTAGTAAAACTTACTACATTATTACCAAAAACAACAATACGTTAGTAAACCGGCTTGTAAACCTTTCATTTAACAGTTTTTGTTTATTAGCATTACTGTAATGATGGCCTCGAAGCAGGAAATTGCCATTGAAATCTAGAACAACATTGAGTAACAAGCCAAAACATCTTTGAGGTATAAAAGGCTTAAAGACTAAATGAGACCAGAATTACCAGCCATTCTGAGTAATTGTGATGACAATTTAACGACTACCCACAACAAAAAGGGGAAATTAAGAAGTACATATAGTCTTGGAAGCAGCTGCTCCTGATTAGTTTGAGTACAAAGAAGCATCAGAACTTACTGTGAACAACTTATTATGGAGTTTAAGCAATAAGATTTTCAAAGGTACATGTTTCAATACATTCTGGATATTCCTCAGAACTGTTATTTACAACTGTCCCAGTAACCTGCTGTAAATTAGCCGAGGTTCATGGATGAGAGGCATAGCCTTTGCAATGGCACCTTTTGTATAATTGCAATGTATTTATCTTGTAATCTAACTCCTCTTATTATTTATCTTAACTATATTTCTTCTCTGAATAGAAATAACTTTCTATTAACTTAGGTCTTCTGCATGGTAAGACTCATTACAGTAATAAAAACAATAATGTTAACATTTTACGATGACCTTGTGGCTGAGCATGTAAGCAAATGATGCAACCAATCAGCCTTAGCTGAAACATTACCAACAACATTAAACAGCTAAGAGAATTATTTGATATGAAATGCAATCTACAAATAAAAAATGTGGTTGCTTAGGAGCACTTACTTTACAGAGAGGAGGGATATAAGGATCCCAACTACCAACTCAACCTTCTGCCTCAAAATCTTTATGTTTAAAAGAGTGACTAGGAATGCTGGATTGCAAAGTTTCAGCAGCAGAATAATCTAAAGTAATTGAAGAAATCAAGGGTTTTTTTTTACTCAGTAAGACTTGGTTAACATCCAGATCCCTTACTGAATGAAACACTATTACTACTGGACCAGGTTAGGATAAGCAACCGGGCAGGTAAGTTAGACTGCCTACAATTAAAGACTCGATGACCTTTTGAAATTAGCAAAGGAATCTAAATAAGTTAAGAGATTTTAAGGCTCACCACAAACAAAACTAGGCTGGTTAAGTGTATATCAAAGAAAGAGTCTGGCTTGGCATGTCGTTATCAACTCAGCTATAAATAACTAGCCTAGTCTTCTCTGGATTTTCCCTTCAACTAAAAGTAAGTTCCAAGCACTTGAACTTGAAACATACTTTCCTTGAGAGGAACAGTGACCAAATGCACTCCTCACAATTGTTAAATAAAACACAGTACTATCCTTGTACAGTAAAGCTAACTAATCCAGAGAATGAATACTTGAAACTTATCACAGCAGGGAATGGGATATAACTTATGATTACCAAACTGATAGAAAAATTAATAACATAGGTCCCCCTGACGTTTCGCTTCTTGTTGATAACCGCAGAGGTATATTGTTGCTTTGCTCAAGGAATGTGTCTGTTGAAAACAAAATATGGGATGTGTTTGGAGAAGAAGCAATATGAATATCAGGGGAAGTTCATAGAACTAAAGTGGTGTGTATTCTTGTAAGAGCTAATATGGCTTAAAAGAAAGCCCCTGGTATTATATGGAAGGCAAGGTATTGTTTGAATGTGAGAAACTGTCCGTTAAGTAATTTGACTAGCACTTGTTTTGACTGCAAAGCCTATATATTTATATGTCATGACAGAACTAGGTCGATGGTTAAAAAATACTTTTTGGGCTCAGGACATGTCGTCCTGATGGAAGGCTCCTTCAGTAGCTTCCTAGGGTATATTTGACTACAGTGGATATTCCCAGAGAATTAAACTAAAGGTCTCCAGAATTCTATCTTCTGGCGCGAATATCCCTAAAGTTGCCTTTTAGGATATCGCATATTAACAGGGGACGTATTCTTGACACGCCACATAGCTATCTGCACCCCACATAGTGTTTACGCTTCGAGGGGGAAGAAGTGGCAAGATAAGGGAGGAGCCGTTACAAAGTTCTCCTCCTCCGTTACTGTTATGTGCACTTGGATGACGTCATACCCGTCGCCATCTTGGATGACGTAGTATCCGCCCGCCATCTTCATTCCTTTCGCTGTAGCGTCCCAACCAGGTGTTTTTTCCCAGTTCTTCCGCAATATCGGATATCATGTTGCAATCTTCAGCTTCTTCTACCTCTGGAAAGTTGAGTACTCACCTCTTATATCGTATAAATGCAGCTCTATCAGTAAAGTAAAGTTTTTCTCGAAATAATTAGGGATTTGCTTTTGTGGCAGAGCTCTTGCCTAGACTGGAGGCGCCTCGGCGCTGTCGTTCACAACGCATGCTTTATTTAGTTAGCCAGAATGACCTTTCCGGTTTTATAGCTTCTATCTTATTAGCTATTTAGTCTTCATTGCTAGGAATTAGTTATATTATGCCGTTAGTACTCCTTAGTTTCGGCGTATGCATAGCCGAATTACTGTTCCTAGGCTCCCTAGCCTAAATGCCTTAGGTTACTTTCATGCATGATATAATAAGTGTTCCTGGTGTTATTTAATCTAAATGAAGATATTAGGCAAATTATATACATAAGATATTTGGATTGCATATGATTTCCTCTCCCATTATCGTATACCAAAAGTTTCGATGAATCAGGTAGTCGATCTCTATGCCACTAGGCTAGTAGCCTAGTGGCTTTAGTATACTTTCACACATATCCCCGGTTACCTTTATGTATAAGGTAATCTCTTCCTCCCTCTGCGGGTAACCCACGGTTACAATCCTAGCCGTTCCTGCCCTGAATTGTCATTCGGGTAAGGTTAGGCTAGGGTGTTTCTGGCCCTTTCCAATCCATGGCTGATGAGTTTGAGTTTGGGTCAGAACCTCAGAGTACCTGTCGTGTGCCTCCAGCTCCCCCATAGGATGAATGTATTCTCCTATTGGACATGGTTGATAGGCATAGGGGGCCTTGCCCCCATAGACTGCACTTGAAGGGGTCTGAGATCCCCTTTGCCCTGTAATCTAGCGACTAGTCCTTTGTTTGGAGAATGTGGGGCTGAAGGATATGAATATCCTTTGGCCTAGTTTAGGCAAGCATGGGGATTCTGTTTCTTATAGTTTAGGATGGCTTGATGATGCCAGTCCCTTTACTACACTAGCCCTCCCTGGCTGGAGAATGTACTCTCCCTATACCTAGGATGACAGTACTGATACAGAGTTCCCTTGTTGTCTAACGAGGACGGCTTACACCAGCTCTTCACCCTCTCCTCCCAGGACCCTTTTCCCCTACCTCTCTCTGTCCTTTGGTGATGGCCTAGCCATCACACCCCTGTCCGCTGTCCTACAATCCCACCTAGTGCCGGCGGGTTGTAGGGCCAGCCTGGTCTTTCGCCTGTTGGGTCTAACCGTTCAGCTTCCCTCTTGCATATCTCGCTACGGGATTGCTGTTATGGCGAGCCTAACTGCCGGCAGAGACCCCCCTCGTGACTTTAGAGTGTTCTTCAGTCCTCCCTTGGACTGCCATCCGCTGCCTCTGTCCGTCTGTTACCGGCATGGCTGCGGATGGATGGAAGCCTGATCACTAACATGCTCTCCCCTTCCATTTGAACCCTCCTTCCAGAGGAAGGCATAGTCGGGGTGGCGGCAACTCCCGTCACTAATTGCTTTCTCTCTCTCTATGGGCTAGTCGACTGCCGGCCGGCCACCAGCCCTGCCGGCAGAAGGCAGGTAGGGTTGGTGGTCTGCCAGCCATTAGCTCACTGTTACTGTTGACTCTTCCGGCGGCAGCCGGCAGTGTACGCCTAGGCCACTACTCAGTCACATTGTATGATGGCTGGGCTGGTGTGCCTTCAGCCGGTAGCCTACCGACTGCCGATATACTGCCGGCAGTTCGAAGGGTCGCCAGAAATTCGGCAGACCGCCGGCGCCACAGGAGGCTAGTCCACTACCCAGCCACATTGAATGATGGCCAGGGCGGCGGGCCTACTGCCGGCGACGTGCCGGCGGGCTGCTACCTATTTAAACACTTGAGTTTCTGTGCCAGTTGAGCTATCCTGAGTACTATCCTTGCCGAAGGCATGCCGGCAATGTCTATTGTATGGGAATATAAAATAGTACATCTGTAGTATTGCTATATACCTCAGACAGAAAACTATAGTATATATTTCTGGGTCGACCTGTGACGCCCGGTGAAAAGGGTCCTTCTTTACACTTTTCTGATATAAATACTATACTTCCAAATATACCAGAGAAAGTTAAAAGTATGGAATGCAGAGGTTACTACCCTCGCGCGAGCACCCAGTGGGCGTCGTGTATAAAGCAGGGACGTGTGAAAACCACTATTCACAGGCTGTCTTCCATTTAGATAATTCCTTCATCAAAGAGAAGGGCCGTAACAGAGGCCCTAGCTACCTTACCTGAGCCACTCTACAGACGCCCGACACTAGCGACATCTGTACTTCATCCTTCTGTTGGACTTCGTAAGCGCCGTATTCTTCATTTTTGTGCTGCTTGGTTTTTCACTGTTTCGTGAAGTTTTTCATCATGGCCGAAGCTCTTCTTGCTCCTGCACCAATGTTAAGTACCATAGATTGTTTTTGACAGATTTTTTAGTACCGGGCTAGTATTAACTTAATTCTTTTTAGTGTTTTTAGTGCGACCGGCTTTTTGCCTTCCACAGCGTTGGCAGCCATTGTTAGTGTTTACGTTATTACGTCTGTTATCTTGTTATGCCCGTTTGGTACTTTTGTCACTTAGGTTCATTATCTTTTTATACTCCTGGCTGTGTGCCATATGTTTTTATATTTTGAACCATATTTTATTAATCTTGGTACTTTTTATCACTTACGAGTCCATATTCTAGTTGAATGAAGAATAGTGTTCGGGGCTTTATTATAGTTGAGTTTTTACCTTTTGGCGCTATTATATTTTCGCCTGTTTCACTCTTTTGTGTTCTCGTTTCGCTATTCTTCGTTCCTTACTATTTATGTTTTGTTTTGATCATGGACTATTATGTGTATTTATTTAAGGTTCGTTTTAGTTTTTGCCGTAGTAACCACGAGAGAGAGAGACTGGAGTTCCCGTTTCCTGTTCATCCAGTTACGTGTCTCCCTCTCTCTCTCTCCCATTTATTTTAGTTATCCATAGTACGAGAGGCTGGAGTTCCCGTTTTCTGTTCATACAATCACGGGTTCTCCCTCTCTCTCTCTCTCTCTCCCCTTGCGGGAATTACGCATTAATTTTATTATTTACTGTTTTCCTATGGTTACTTTTAATTTATTTGTCGCTAGTGTTCCCTAAATAGGTCCTGTCGTGTGTGAGTCTATTGTATTGGTTATTTGGCTGGCCCAGAGCCACCATTAGTTCCCCCACCCCCTTGTTCCATCCTTTCCCCGCTACAGCCTTGGGAGCTGGGTCTGAACCCCTATCCCACTCCGCCATGAGTTCCATGCCATGAGCCGGGAACACGTACCTTTCTGTTATTCTTGTGCACTCCTCCGGCAGGGTTTCGTCCCCTTGGCGGTCCCTTGCACTTGGACTCCGGCTTCGGCCCTCCCCACACGACTTATTCTTCATCCCTCCGGGAGTTCTCCTTCAGAGTTCTTTCGTAGATCATGCTACTTTTTTAGATATAATATATATGGGTATTTATTCTTTCAAGGACCTACCATCGGATCTCCGGCATCCCCGGAGATCTCCCAATCACTAGTCACTATTCTCATGTAATTACTAAGAGCTCAGGCTCACTTACTCCGTCACACTGCGAGATGTGTTTTCTTTTATAATTATAGTAATTACAACGGAGCTCCGGCTCTCTTGTGTACGAACCTTAGATCACAATTATTCTCAGACTCTATAACTTACCTTGTTATATCAGAGTTTCCGAGAGCATCCACACTTATGTCTCCTTTTTTTATTACAGAAAGTTCGCTGTGCTGCCAAGGGCTGCTCCGCCTCATTTAGTGATCCGGTAGGCCGGTCTCACGCTCACTGTGCCATCCCCTTCGTCCGTGAACCGGGCCAATCCCCTTACATGGTGTGGTTCCCAGAGGCATGCACATTGTGCTATGACCTTTCGTCCATCCTGTGGAATGACGATGTGAGTATTTTCAATAGTATTTTTAAGGTTATAACATATTTTCGATGAATTTAATTTGTTACATTGTGATACTGAAACTATTTACCTTTCAGAGTATTTTCTCCTTCAATCTCTTTAATATTCTCACCACCTTCAGGCCGACGAGGATGCCCTCTGGACCGCAAGAACGAGCCTCCGATCTTGGGTTTCGGGCTTTGGGCGTAACGCTCCCTCCGGATCTCCCTACCACCTCGACGATGACATGGCCTCCTGTCTCTTTCCGGGCTCCTCCTCAGCTGCGGTTCCCTCAACCTTGGCTACTCCTAAAATTGAAGCCATCAGGGCGACTAACCCTCAGGACGATAACCAACTATCAGGAGACGTCTCTGCCATGAATTTCAATGTTGAGCCCATGGACGAGCAGGTAAGTGGTGCTGAGTTGGCAGACCCTTTTCTCTCGTCTTCTCTTTCTCCTGCCTCTTCTTTCCTCGGCTTCAATAAGCCCCAGGCTTCTACCTTGGATCCCTCTCTCTCTGTACGACCCAAGGTAAAGCCCCTACGCAACTACAAACCAAAGTCTCATACTTCAGCTTCGCCATCTATGTCTCCGGTCCCAGGACCTTCCACTACTCCTGACATCCCTATGGGATCAAAACCTTCTCAACCTTCCAAGAAAGGCAAGTCCGCTAAAGCCAAGGCTTCGTCGGTGGGTAGTTCCTCGGAACCCCCGTTGACAGAGATGATAAAGGAGATAGTTCATACTCAGATGCTACAACAATCTGGGGTAATAACGGAGCTGAAGGACATGGTGGCCAATCTCCTCCGTGTGGGAAATCACGCGGCGCCTCCAGTAGCCTCAGACTCCTCTAAGTTCCCTCCTTTCGAAAAGAACAACCCATGGAGGTTTGCTAAACATGCACCCTACATAGATGGTGCATTAACACTAGGGGGCTTAGGGACCCGCCCTCTAGATGATCTTGAGTTTTACCCTGCGGGGCTTCAGTTCCCCTTCAATGGTTTCGTCCGGCTGAAGGAACATGCCCTTGTTAGGATGGATAAAGTCCCTAAAGAGACTGTAATCTTTCCTAAGGAGCAAGACCAAGCTTTCTGGGCTCAGACTCTTGCTGAATGGGGTTGCATCAACTCCAAACTGACCCCCCATAAGGGTTCATATACGATTTTTACCACTCCTCAATCCGTCCCGTCTCCTCTTACTGATAAAGTGGCCGAGTTGACGATCCAATCGGCCAAGGAAGGCTCCCCTATGCCTGTCCTTAAGGAGACGGACCCCACCTCAATGCTTCTTCCGGTCGCCTCCGCCCTTTGGAATGATGCCTCCGCTACCTTTATGGTGGGAAAGTTCGACCCGGACTGCACCTCATCTCTCTTCTCTGAGAAGCTCCCCAAGTTACTAGATCACCTTCTCAAGTCAGAGTTTGACGCTAGAAACAGACTCGCTAGATCTCTTCATTCCATGGTCTCGACAGAGATGTTAGTCTCCCTATACCCAGATGAGACTCTATTCCGGGTGTTCGCTAAGAAACTCCTCCTGATGTTCCAGGTCGACCTGCACGATTTCTGGACATCTCAGATATACTGCAGGAAGCATGTTCTGGGTGAGGCTTCCATTAGGCATGACCCGAATAGACTCATAGCCTCCTCCTGTTGGGACAAAACTCTGTTTCCACAGGGGGAAGTAGACAAAGTCCTACAAGATGCAGCACGGGCTAACCAGAACTTGCAAGTGAGATGGGGTCTTTCGACCAAAAGAAAGGAAGAATCAGGGAAGCAGTCTTTCTTCAAAAAGAAACAACGCTTCACCCCGTACAAGACCAACCGTGGACAGTTCCATCAATTCCAAGGCCCTCACTCGTCAACTCCTTCTACCTCTAAGATGGCCTCTCCGCAAACAGCTCCTCCACCGCAGATTGTATACCTTCCTGCTCCCCAAGGTACCCAACCTACCCCCATGGCTCCTAGGGTGCCCTCCCCAGCCTTCAATCCAACTTATGAAACCTCTAGTACCTTTCGAGGATACTCTAGAGGCGGCAATAGGGGTAGAGGTCAGTTCCGCCACCGAGGCGGACGAAGAACCAGGGGTCCTCGTGGAGGACGTGGATCTAAATTCACCCCCTCTCAATGAAGGGAATCAGGTAGGAGGGAGACTATATCACTTCCGGGACCAATGGACCTTCAGTCCTTGGGCCCACAGCATAGTCTCGGAAGGCCTAGGTTGGAAATGGTCACAAGGATCTCCACCTCCAGCAGTGACCTTCTTCCAGAAACCAACTCCAATCTTGGAGGAATACACCACAGAATTACTCAAGAAGAAAGCAATAAAGAGAGTACGGTCACTGAAATTTCAAGGGTGCCTGTTCACAGTCCCCAAGAGGAATTCGTCGGCGTTGAGAGTAGTCCTGGATTTGTCAAAACTGAATTCTTACATTCTTTGCGACAAGTTCCGTATGCTGACTGTCTCGCAGGTGCGGACCTTACTTCCCCGTGGGGCCGTCACCACCTCTATCGGTCTTACAGACGCCTATTATCATGTCCCAGTAGCACGGAACTTCTCCCCTCACCTCGGCTTCCGCCTAGGCAAGAAGGCCTAGGATTAATAATGAGAAAGGTCACAGCAATTGGCTGGGCGGGATTCACAAGTATGTGTCTTTCCTAATTCTTTTCCAGCTTACCTATCTTAAGCTTACACTAAGAAAGGATTTAATATTATAATAATTAACATGATTTTAAGTCTACTGTGATAGACTCCAATATACTCATATTCTTTTCCTCTCTATACAGGAGGAGTACGTCCAGTGTGAGAGTGCGTTTTGCAGCATACGTTGCAGGGACTTCTATGGACATCTGGGGTGCCGGATGCACTCCCATTGCTCCATTACCAAGGGGTCTCTCAAGTACTGGGACCCACAGGCGTGCACCACGTGCAAGGGCCTGCTACGTGAGGGGTTTAAGTCTTCCCAGTCTGCGGAGTCAAGGGATAACGCTCGGGAGAAACTACGCAAGTGGGTGCGTGGTTTCCAGAAGAACGCCACGGGGCCTTATCTTCCCAGCGAGCGCATGAGAGCCATGCTTTTCCCTAGGGCATCTGCGGATGTCGTAATCCCTCAACCTCACCCTGAGATCCCATGCATCCAGCTGACGATCGATTCGGATGTCTCGGATGCAATGAAAGACATCCACATTGAAGATGACATGATGTCGGAGGTGTCAGAGGACACCGAGAAGGACCTTTTGGCGGATGGCCAAGAAGAGGAGTCTACTGTGGCTCCAAAGTCGGAAGAGGAGGATGTGGCATCCCTCTCAGTGCCGTCGACTCCTGCCCCGGAACCGGTACCTTCTACTTCGTCCACTTCCCTACCTACGAAGTCGGACGATACCATGGCTGTCATTCAGGCCATGATGGCGATCTTCTTGCTCTCAATACCATGGTTTTTCTCTTCGCGGAAAAATCCTTCAAGGCAGTGGAAGCGGGGAAGCCTTGCCCTACCCTCGAGAAGTGTAGGCCCCTCTCCCTAGCTCTGCCACCTGACGATAAAGACTGGAAGGACATCCAGTTGACCTTCTCAGTCGGGAAGTTGGAGGCTGACATCGCTGGACGCCAGTTCAGCGAGAACCTCCCCAAGCTATCCGATTTTCTACTCCGTAGAGAACAGGATACAAAGGAGAGACTGGCTGCTTCTCTCTCTCTCCAGGTGTCCATGGAGACAATGGCCGGGGAACAGAAGACCCCGGACATGTTTATGGTCCTAGTCAAGACTCACTTGGCAACTCTGACGAATGACGTTTATAGCTTTGTCAGGGCACGACGGGCGTGCAGGGAGTTCATGTTCGCGTCTGCGACTGTCAAGCACGAACCTAGGAAGTTGATTTCTTCCAACATATGGGGAAAGGATCTCTTCCCCTCTGATTTGGTCAAGGAGATCGTCGACAAGGCCGCCACGGAGAATAGGAACCTTCTCCAGAAGTGGGGCATGTCGGCAAAGAGAAAGTCTTCTCCGGATGAGGATCCCCAGCCTAAGACGACTTCCAAAAGACTAAGGCTGCCACCTCGCCCAGCAAAGCGACAACTTCCCGTGACCGCAACGCCACAGCTAGTGGCGCAGGCCCAACCCAACTTCCAACTGGTACCCCAGCAAGTGATGACTCAGTCACCAGCCTTTACTCCCGCTTACGAGAGGCAGTCTACTACCTTTCGTGTGAGGGGCAGAGGCTCAGGAAGAGACTCCTATAGACGTCCCTCCAGAGGGAGAGGAGGTAGAGGGGGGGGGGCAAGTGGTCGAGGAGGCAAGTCCTCCGGAAACAAGAAGCAATGATTTGCTTCCGTTAGGAGGAAGACTCCGTCTCTTCCAGGATCGTTGGACCTTCAATCCCTGGGCCCACAGCATCGTCTGGACTAGGCTGGAGCTGGAAGACATCACCACCAACATTTCCACAATTCATCCAATACTCCACCCCCATTCTGGAAGAATATTCCCAAGAACTCTTGAACAAGAGTGTGATCAAGAGAGCAAAGTCCATCAAATTTCAGGGAAGACTGTTCTATGTTCCCAAGAAAGACTCCGACAAACTCAGAGTCATCCTGGACTTGTCCCCTCTCAACAAGTTCATCGAGAGCAACAAGTTCAAGATGGTATCCCTTCAGCACATAAGGGCCCTATTGCCGAGAAAGGCAAACACAGTCTCCATAGACATGGCGGACGCCTATTGGCACATCCTGATGAATCGCCAGATCTCCCCCTACCTAGGATTCAGGCTTCAAAAAAGAAAGTACACTTTCAGAGCCATGCCCTTCGGGCTCAACATAGCCCCAAGGGTCTTTACGAAGCTTGCAGAGACTATCGTTCAACAACTTCGCCTACAGGGCGTCCAGGTAATGGCCTACCTGGACGATTGGCTGGTGTGGGCAGCATCAGAAACGGAATGCCTGCAAGCATCCAAGAAAGTGATCCAATTCCTGGAACATCTAGGATTCAAGATCAACACCAGAAAGTCTCGACTATCTCCGGTTCAGATGTTCCAATGGCTAGGCATACATTGGGACCTACAGTCACACCGTCTCTCCATTCCGTTAAAGAAGAGGAGGGAAATAGCGAGGTCTGTCAAGAGACTCCTCAAATCCAAATGGATTTCAAGACGTCAACAGGACCCTGTGCTCAGCTCCCTCCAGTTCGCTTCAGTGACAGACCCAGTGCTGAAAGCACAGCTAAAAGATGCATCAGGAGTCTGGAGAAGATACGCATCAAACGCTCGAAGAGATCTCAGAAGACCACTCCCGTCTCGGCTTCGATCATTCCTCAAGCCATGGTCGGAGGCCAGCAAGTTCAAGAGGTCAATGCCTTTACAACTGCCTCCACCCTCAGTTACCATCCACACGGACGCATCGCTGGAAGGATGGGGGGGTCACTCCCATCAACGCAAGACTCAAGGAACTTGGTCCTCCCTGTTCAAGACGTTTCACATCAACATCTTAGAGGCCATGGCAGTCTTCCTTGCACTGGAGAGATTGTCTCCTCGTCCCTCAGCCCACGTGTGACTGACTTTGGACAGCGATGTAGTGGTCAGATGTCTGAATCGTCAAGGCTCACGATTGCCTCAACTCAACCAAGTGATACTAGCCATCCTCCGCCTAGCGGAGAAGAGGAGATGGCACTTATCAGCAGTTCACCTTCAAGGGTTCCGCAATGTGACAGCGGGCGCTCTATCAAAGATAGCTCTGATAGAGTCAGAATGGTCCCTAGACGCAGAATCATTCTCCTTCATCTTACGACAAGTCCCGGAACTGCAGATCGACCTCTTCGCAATGAGCGACAACAAGAAACTTCCTCGATACGTGGCCCCGTAAAAGGACCCTCGTGTGGAAGCAGTGGACGCCATGTCCTTGGACTGGAACAGATGGACCAGGATTTACCTGTTCCCTCCGCCCAACCTTCTGCTCAAGGTCCTCACCAAGATGAGATCCTTTCAAGGAACGGACGCCCTAGTGGCTCCCAAGTGGCCCCGGAGCAGCTGGTTCCCCCTGATTCTGGAATTACAACCGAAGCTGATTCCACTGCCGGAACCAGTTCTGTCTCAACAAGTTCAGAAGTTGACTGTCTTCGCTTCATCACAGAAAACCAAAGCCCTTCATCTCATGATTTTCTCTCCCTTGCCGTAAAGGAAAGGTTTGGAATCTCGAAGAAAAGCCTAGACTTCTTGGAGGAATATAAGTCAAAATCTACCAGAAGGCAAAGAATCCGAAGGAAATCTCGATGGATTTCTGCCTGTCTTTCTTTATCCACCTTCATGAACAAGGTTTAGCAGCCTACATGATTTCTATGAGTAAATCTGCCCTGACAAGACCCTAGCTATATACCTTCCAAATAGATTTGTCTAACGAAACCTTCAATAAGGTGCCGAAGGCCTGTGCTAAACTTAGACCAGCGGCCCTTCCGAGACCCATTTCATGGTCTCTTGACAAAGTGCTACATTTTGCCTCAGGCTTGGACAATGAGACTTGCCCTCTGAAAGATTTGACCCAGAAAGTTATTTTCTTGTTTGCTTTAGCCTCGGGGGCTAGAGTTAGTGAAATTGTGGCATTATCTAGGGAAGAGGGCCACATCCGGTTCGCTGACACGGGCGAGCTCACCTTCTTTCTTGACCCAACGTTTCTCGCCAAGAACGAGTTACCCTCAAAAAGATGGGGTCCCTGGAGAATCTGATCTCTGAAGGAAGATGTCTCTGTGTCCAGTGGAGAGTCTAAAGGTCTATCTTCGCAGAACTTCAGACTTCGGGGGAGGACAACTCTTCAAAGGAGAAACATCGGGGTTAAACCTGTCACTTAAACAACTACGGGCAAAGATCACCTACTTTATTCGCAGAGCGGATCCTGACAGTACACCCGCAGGTCATGATCCTAGGTAGGTCGCCTCTTCCCTGAACTTTTTCCAACTAATGGACTTCGAGAGTCTTCGCTTATTTACTGGATGGAAGTCATCCAGGGTGTTCTTTAAGCACTACGCGAAGCAAGTGCAAGAAGTCAAGCGATACGTGGTGGCGGCAGGTAGTGTTCTAAAACCTGCCGCTTAGTGCTGCGAGGAACAGTGAATTTTATGGGACTTGAAATTCTATGGGTGTATATGTTGGCCCTAGTGCACAACATAGTAGTGATTGTCATCATGATGACGATACGGACTGTTCTAATATACTAAGATGATATAACAGACTGAGCACTAGTGCCGCGAGTTTTTTACACGAGTTTATATTGAGACATTCTCAAAAAGACATTACAATTCCATACGGAAATTGAAGTATGTGGCAAGTTTTCCTTTTCAGGTACTACAAATATTTCTGTTTATGTTAATGTGCCTATGTTATCTAATTGATTTTCAATTATAAATTTACATTATTTACATGTATGCTCAAATTTTACATCATTTACATGTACGCTCATCCTCATTTATTTTATATAAATGGGTAATGGTTTTATGCATCTTATTTCGCCCTAAAACATCATAATAAAGCCTATGAGAGTATTTTCTACCCTTCTGCATGACGTGTTAAACAATAATGCTACCTATGTTCCTACGCTTACGCAAACCTCTCCAGCGAAATGCAACTGTTCCGACACTTGATACAAACTCGGGTTACCGACATGCAATGAGACCTGCATGTCCCCTTTGACTGCTGGGTTGGTTCAGTATAACATGAAACTTCGAGACTTTTCCAGAGTCTGGTTTGACTCTTCCCTGTAGGGGGCAGGAAGCACTAACATTCTACATGTTAAGCGGATATGACTATAACGGTGTTATCATAGGTCTCTTAGGTCCTAAAGACCAAGGAAATATTGTCTGGAAGTCGAAGGCACAACTGGGAAATCCACAGTACATTAATGCTCTGGTAAACTTCCATCAGGACGACATGGCCTGAGCCTAAAAAACGGATTTTGAGCGAAGCAAAAAATCTATTTTTGGGTGAGATAGCCACGTCATCCTGATGGACCCGCCCTCCTTTCCATGAAAGACCTTAGCAGGCTCCCTCCCTATCTTACTGTATCTGGAGGTACTGGCCGAACGCTAAAAGGAATGAAGATGGCGGGCGGATACTACGCCATCCAAGATGGCGACGGGTATGACGTCATCCGAGTGCACATAACAGTAACGGAAGAGGAGAACTTTGTAACGGCTCCTCCCTTATCTTGCCACTTCTTCCCCCTCGAAGCGTAAACGCTATGTGGGGTGCAGATAGCTATGTGGCGTGTCAAAAATACGTCCCCTGTTATTATGCGATATCCTAAAAGGCAACTTTAGGGATATTCGTGACAGAAGTTAGAATTCTGGAGACCTTTAGTTTAATTCTCTAGGAATGTCCACTGTAGTCAAATACACCCTAGGAAGCTACTGAAGGAACCTTCCATCAGGACAACATGACTATCTCACCCAAAAATAGATTTTTTGCTTCGCTCAAAATCCATTTTTACTACTACATAAGCAATGTGTAATTTTGAAATCCATGTAGCAACTGCTTATGATGTTTTAGGCCTATCCATCATACAGTTGAAAACCAATACATTTATCAGCCATTTCCTTTAGAAAAAAAAATGGTTTCAGAATGATTAGATTTTCTAAATTGATTATTTTCTTTTTATCTAAAAAAATGGGAGATTGATAGAAAATAAAATTCGCGTTTACGTAAACAATCATGCATTTTGTAGATATTGGTTATGCAACTTCCAGGAAAAAAAGGAAACTTAAGTTTTATTAAAATTCTGTTCCTTCAATCAAAAGGCAAATATCTATACTTAAAACTGTATGAAAAGAAGTGCAGACTATAAGGAAAGTTATCAATTAGAAAATACAAAGAAAAGTACTGTAACTGGAAACCTCTGACAGTAACTTTTTTATTGTACTTCATGAATATTTGTATAAATTTATATACCTTTACCAATACAGCAAAGGAGACTTAACAGGAAAAATAGGTAGAGAAATAGTTGCAAATGGGCTTAAGAATCCCTAATGATCACAAAGGAAAGCAAGAACTATTACTCATGCATAAGAGAGAAAAGATTTTAGGAATAGGAAAAAGTAAAGGGTTGTTCTGACCCAGTAGGAGGAATAAGAAAGGTGATGTTAATTCATAACTTTACTTAAATAGATAAAAAACTAAACAATGACAATCTCATTTTCAATGACAAGACAAGGTAATAAAGTATAATGAGGAAAACAACACAAGAAAAGGGGGGGGGGGGTTCCCTCAAATGCATTGCATATCTTCTTCCGAATCAGTATTTAACCCTATGAAATCCACATAACATGTACTGTACTGTATAAGTTTCCTACCGTTTTTCAAACAGTCCTAACATAAATAACCACGGGGAAAAATTATACTGTAATCGTGTGCAAGACAAAATACCTAGCTATTCGTATATACAGTACATAATTAACGTAATCTACTTGCAACATAGATGCCTGAACTTAAAAGTGAGTAAAGATCAGGGAATACTGATGAATACATTGTACTCCATCAGATTATTAATGTGGAAGCACTCCAAAAACGATGCGGGTCACTGTAATTCTAAAATTCTTGTTTACGGTCATCTTTAAATTCAGAAGTAATAGGTTGTATGTTGTGGAATAATGAACGGCAATATTTATACATAATTTTTAACATTTCATGAATTTCTATGAGTAGCTTGTAGATTATATTCATACTGTACTCACTGCATACATATTTGATGTTTTTATCAGATAAACATATTTAATCCATAAAGTAATGTAAAGGTGAAGGAACACTATTGTTCCAAAATATATTGTTACACTATATATGTACAAGGCTACAGTCTGGAGCTAGAGGTGGGTTACCATTTCAACCTTTCAGGATTCATTTAATTAGAATTAAAAAAAAAACACAACGGCAGAATTTACTCCTTACATTATGATCTGAATTAAATTTTTCAAGGTTGATTTTAAAAGGATACTTTTATGAAGTTCAAAGCACCTTGTAATTTCAGATTGTACATATGTCATAAGATTTCAATACTGCACCAGATTTGTTTAAAAACTTATCCCAAAAAAAGCCAATAACGATGGGGTGTTATGTTTGTTTATGCAAATAACATTTTCTCCATCAATCACTTTCCCATATTGTCACATTATGGCACTTTTTCTATCACAGGTTGCACGTGGCACAAAAATCAGCAAGTTTTTATAATGCATCTAGCCATACTATCCCAAAGTTAGTATACCATTTCAAAGTTAGTCTACTCTTCTCAGTTACTTTTTCAACTTTACAGGAGAATAAAACAGGTTACAATTAAAGTGATCAGAATAAATAAAGAGTTAAGTCAAACTAGGTTG